>NC_142118.1:35655000-35955000 GCF_056152115.1 Neolamprologus brichardi | reverse complement strand
TATATTACCCCAGTTATTGTGTTTGAGTCCTCGTCTGAACATCTCTAGTCCTGTTGTGAAGGTGCATACCCGAGCAGATCCTGTGATATTCTAATTACACTGAATGATTTTGACTGCTTCCTGTGTGAATGCTCATTTAAAGCACTGAGAGCAACAGAAAGCGCACGCTATTTCAGCAGCTGTAGACTGGTCAGGGCCCTGCCACTGTGTGCTTCACAGCGCGTTCGTGTCAGCAGGTGGTGTTTCTGAGTGGATTCTTACCAAAACTCCTAGATCAGCTCATCGGGGCAGAAAAACAGGAAGAGGCCATTTCCCTAAACACAGTTTCCTGCCTCTTTCTTTTCCTCCTGCAGCTTTGTGTGATACCTGATGTGTGGAGTTGAAAAATGTTGGTTTCCAAATGAGTTTCCCAAAAGAGGCCCGAGAGCAGATCCTCATCAGTCAAGTGTGTTGGGAGCGTGGTTGTTTCCCTCGAATGGTAAAGCAGAGTTAGAGTAATGTCAATCATGTTGTAATCCTGACCTGTCAGTTTAAAGAGGAGAGGGAGAGAAAAAAGTCGGATAAACTCGGATAAATCCAGACTAATCTATGTAATAAAGCTGCCCCCCTCCAGTTTTCTAGTTGACTAGTAGCTGCTAACTCAATGGATTAGACTACGAGTCGATTAAATACATTTCTGGGGTTAAAGAGAATGTGATTAAGCTTCATGTCGCTGCACGGAGCATCCGACTGGCTATTTCATGTGGCAAGCTTTGGGATAATTTAATGTTTTTAAGCTCAAATTGGCTTGAGGGGGCTCTATGTAATCTTTTAGCTTTTTAAAAACCCACATTTGGGGTTTCCTGTCATGTGTAACTAGGAGCTGCTGATAACGTCGCTCTGCGACTGACTGGCTTGAGTGTCCATCAGTGAGGTCACTGTTCGTCCTGTGACCAACCGACCAATCAAAACTCCCTCTGTCCTCATTGACTGTTCAGGTGACTGTCAGGGGGAAGAGTTGCTTACAGTGACTCTGGGTTTAAGCTGCTTTTAAATGGCTCAGGTTTCAAACACATTTTATTGATTTGCGCAGATGTGGAAAAGTATTCACCAGACTTTATTCCCTCCCACATAAAATCCATCCGTAAGATGAGAGCCAAATACAAATCACAAACATTATGTGCCCTTTTTTGTCCCCAGAGGTCTTGAGGACACATTTTTGCTATATGAGTTTTCCATAAAGACATTTATCCTGAATCTCTGCCAAAAGCTTTACGGTTCCTCTCTGAATAAAAAAACCATCAACCTTGACATTAGAATAGCCAAGAGTCGTCATTAGAATAATTTGGCATTTTACTATTGATGGAGCACCCCTACCTGACTATTTTGGATGATCTGTGCCCAAATTAAGTTTTTAAGTGTTAAATCTGATATGCCTCACACTGCCTGTTGCTCACAGATTTGGAGAAGCAGAGAGGAGAGAAAAGAGATGCAGCATTAAGATGAGTAATGGGCTAAAGGAGAGGAAGGCATGCAGCCTGTTGGCCTCTTGTTCCATTTATCTGTCTCATTTTCTTTTTTTCTTGTACTGTTACCTTTTCCATTCCCCCCTCCTCACCCTCCCCGCTCTGCCTTATACCGTCTGGGTTGTGCCTTTTTATTCATTCAGTCTCACATTTCCTGTTTTCTCCCCCTCTCCCCCCCCTTTTTAACTCGTTTTATTTTCATTTGCCATCTCTCTCACTTTTTCTCGCCTGCTATTGAAACTGTTGAGCAGCCATCAGCCATGTAGCCTTATAAGGTCTTACTGCTACACACACACACACACACACACACACACACACACACACACACACACACACACACACACACACAAACATGTTGACAGACAGGGCAGTGAGGTGTTTCCTGAGCTGGATTGTAACCAGACTCCACATAGTTGTGTGTCAGACACACACACACGATATATACACAATGCACATATTCTGCTCCATCAGAAGCTGCCATTTAACCCTCTGTGACCCTCCTATGGAGCAGCTGAGATTTTTAAATTAATTATAATGTTTTTTTTTAACCGTTTCTTGAGAGACTGAATCATCAGCCATTAGTCATAATTAATTTTTAAATTTTTTTTTTGGAGCTGCTCATATTTCACAGCTTCTTCTGATTAAAGTGAAATTATTATTGTGTTAAAGCTTCACTAATTTATTTCTTGCCATCTTTACTTGTTTTAAGCCAGAATTTCCCTTGTCCTTCCTAGCTGCCAACTGTCCATCCCACCACGCTTGTGATGTCAAACAGCATCACAAACAAAAAAAAAACAGTGATGAGTACAAATACTTAAGCTGCTGTACTTGGTGTCCCTGATAACATAATAATAATGCAAACACGTATGATTTGACTCATGCACATGTTATAATCATGTTTGTTGACATCTGTTCCATAAAAAGGACAAAAATATACATATATGAAAAATATTCATAAGGAAAGTTGTGGATGGAGGAAAGAATTTCTGATTCTTGTTGTTGCTATAACCACATACTTAGTATTTATAATCGTTTTAAACTTTACAGCAACACCCATAAAGATAAAGGCTAAAACTAGTGAAACCTAATAAAGCCCAATTTGATAATTATGAGAGTAAACAGACATTTGTCAGTAATCTCTGGGTGTGGGTGTCGGGGAGGTCGTCTTTATGTCTCCTTCTCTTTCTTTATCACTTCTCCAATCTCCTTTCCCCCCCTCAGTCTCCTTCTTTCTGTGAGGTCTCACTTCGACCTTAATGATTGGTCATCTACACACATCATCACTTGGAGACACACACAGACATGTGGCTTGCCCCCTCCCCTTAGCACTCTCTCGATCACTCTCCCAGTTGTTTCTCTTTCTTGCATCCCTCCCTCCCTATCACACACACACACATACTGACACACACAACCTCCCACCCTTCCTCCCTCTTAGCTGGGCTCAGTTCCCTCCAGAAGCTGCAGGGAAACAAAGGAATAATAGATTCCATCTTGACTGAAACCAGGCGCTCATCTGTGGGGGTGTGTGTCTGCATGTGTGGGGTGCAGGGGTGTCACCCCTGCATGCCTGCAGTTTTGTCCTATTGCCCTCTATTTCTTTGTCCTTCTGCAGCCTCCTGCTGCTATTACACCTAGCCATTAGCATCCAGTGATCAACAGCGCAGAGTTGTAATGGATCCTGTGGCAGTAATGCCAATAAAACAGACACTCGCACACTTAACCCTTCGTCAAGCGTTAGCACCTCGCATGTGTGAGTGAGAGAGAGAAAGGGAAGGTCGTAGGAGTCTGTATTGAAGCAGGATAGGAGATAGGGAGGGGTGAAGGGATGTTAACAGGCATGCTTGCTCATCGTGTGTGTGTGTAAGAGCAAAGCATTCATCCATGGCCTTTTTTTTCTTTCTTTTTTGTAAATAAATCTCCAGAGAGCGAGGGTTTGCACTTCCTGTGGACTGGGATTCTTTGAGGTGGTGCGGAGCACCTCATTGGTGACCTTTCTGGGAGGAGGAGAGGGAACGGGACAGGAAACTCTATACCCTTTTCCTCCCCCCTCTCATCCATGAGCATCCCCTCCTTTTTTTTCCCATTTCATCCTTTGCTGAATGACCATCCATCCCCCCCGTTTCCCCTTCAGTAACACACACACACAACAAGTCTGTATATGCTGCGATATAATATTCTAATTATGTAATACAGACTCTTCTTTTACTCCTATAAGCTGTCCCTCTGCTGCCCTCTGTGTGATTGTTTTCTGGTTTAAACGGTTCCCACTGATCCAGTCTGTGAATGTTTTAGCTCTTATCTGGTTTTGGGTAATGTTTGTGCAACAATTGTGGCAGGTAGAGCTGACAGCTTTCTGTCTGGTGGAAAATTCCCAATCATTGACCTAAGTCGTGCTATGATTCATTCGAAAACTTACCGCTCAAAGTCAACCATTCAGTCTGGCGCAAAAGCTCTTTGTTCTGTCAGGAAGCTGCAAAATCCAGGCGATAAGATTACACATCAAACACGTCTCCCATTAAAAAGCCTCTTGCTACCAGAGTTTAGTTAAACATAACCTGTAGCCCTGTACTGATGTGATTCAAGAGCATGGTTGGAGAAAACTGGCATATAATTAGGGCTCACATTGTTACTTTACTAATTGTAACTTTGGTTTGTTGTTCATGAACTCAAAAGTCATTAAAGAGTATTCTTAAGAAATAAAGGAAATTGACACTAAAGGTTTCCTCTGAACATATCCTGATTCAGGAAGATGTAATGAGTGCCCAGGGCATGTTTTTGTTTTAACCCTACTTTTAAATTTCTTACATGGTTACTTTTTTAACTAATGCAAACTTTTTTTCTTATTAGTCTGAATAGAAAAATCAAAATCTAAGAAAAAGTTGAGTCTAACAATCTTGTAACTCTCAACAGTGAAGTACTGTCTTGAATTCTGGCATGTTTACTCTATTAATCCCTATAATAAAAACATTTGTAATGGATTTGTCTTCCTGTTCACTGTCACATTAAAAGCTTACACTGATTTTGAGTGGAAATGGGTTGTGCAGAGTAAATTCGGCAGATGTTTTTATGTGATCTGTGTCAATGAGAAGTTACAAAGTGCTTATTCACAAAGTCAAAATGTTGCTGCAGAAATCCAGTGAAGGAAAAGCGCAATAAACGGGTGACCGGTTAAACTTCATCACTTTAGGCGCAGTCACATCATCCTAACGATGCTGACGGGCGACCCCCGGTACCACGATTGGTTTCTAGGGAAAAATGTGTATTCCCCAACTGTTTGGCGAGTGGTTTCTGTAACGACTTTCCAATAAGCTGGCATGTTGGTGTCACATCACCTAAGCAGTTTCTGGTGCGTGCCCCACATCTGTACGCAAGTCCAAACATCTTTATGCCTGCTAGTCTTTTTTTTAAATTATGTAACAGTCATAACACAGCTCTCATTCGACTTAATCACCCCAACTCCAGATTGTCACTGCCGGCATACCTGCTGCAGAAAACACGGTCAAAAACTGTTGCGCTTCCCTGAATGCATGAACCCCTTCCTGTATAACTGCAGTAACTCAAAAGATAACTTCCTACTGTCCAAATGCATAACAATAGAAACAAACAATTAAATGGCTCTTACACTTGCTGAAGGTTGCTGTCTGTTATTAGGTGAAAGTCATAAAGAGGGACTGGGGAACCTCCTTGCGGTTGCCATGGCCGCCCGTAGTTTGATTACAGATATTAAAGAGGCAAACTTTTCTGAAAACACTTGCTAGCTAACCATCGAGCTGCAATGACTTGGAAACATAAATGGAGAATGTTTGCCTTCAATAGGCACAACTTCCATACCGCCTCTTCTATACAAACTACATCAGTCACAGGGTTTTTTTTTAATGCAACACTGTATCCATGTGCCAGTCTCCATGTGACAAATCTCACCTTGTAACAGTAACCCATCTGCCAGCAGGTGAAGACCCTCCCACTTGGTTACCAGGGGATTGCTGACTGATCTTTAGCCCTGTGTGGCTGTGTGTGGAATAACACAGTCCATGTATTCCTGGATATGAGTACAAATATAAATACATTGAAAGTTGACTTGGAAAAGTCAGGAACTGTGACTTTTCCTTCAACGCCACAGTCAAAGTTGGTTAGCACTGGTTCCGGTGGCTAGTAATTCCCCTCCTAACCTTGCTTCCCACATCTGCCTTACAGTAAATACTTTTCAGTGCACAGCCTGTTTGTGTTGCAGTGACCTCACAGCCCCCAAGCCCCCCCCCCCCCCCCCCCACCCCACCACACACACACACACACACACAGTCTTTATTCAAACAATGATCTAGCTTCCTGCATACACTCACTCAGTCTTATGACAGGGTATGACTATGGCTGACTGGATGTATGACTAGCTCGTGTGTGTGTGAGAGGGTCTTGGTGGTTTTATATCCATTGCAGTTTGTTGTGGCAGGAAGCTGCTTAAGCTGCAGATCTTGGGCACAGATCCTTACATATTCATATATAAAGGAACTGTAATGCACTTAATTGCACACAAATGAGCTTATTTAGAAAGCTGATTTGTGTGCATGTTTCAGTCATTGACCTTTGTTCTCCTTTTCCACCTTTCTAGTTATAGGTAAAACTCTACATACATTTATACATATCTGTATTAATACAAGCAGCTATTTAAAAACAACAACAACATCCAAACATACGTGCAGTTACAGACAAACACACTTCAATACCTTTAGTTCAAACATAGTCTCTTTCAAACCCAGGCTTGGATTGCACAAATTAAAGCTGTAATGTGTTATCAGCGAAAACATGGCCCCACCCTGCAGTTTGCGGATTTATTGAACTCTTTATCTAATCGCTAGTCTGGACCTTGAAACTAAAACCCAGCTCTGCCCAGCATTCCTCTGAAAACCCAAGGAGAGGGGAGGGAGGGAGAGATGAAGGAAACCTGAGGAGTTGAATGAGATGAGGGCAGGGAGGTATAATAAAAGCATGAGAGTGGGGCAAAGGGGCTGGGCATTTCTGAAGAAGCTGGCCATCGGGGTGATATAACAAGGGTAATGAGGGGGGAGAGGAGGAGGTTAAATTTAGAGAAGAGAAAGTGATGGAAATGAAAGACGTGGTGTTTTGTAGGGAAAAGATGGGTGGGAGGAGAAAACAAGGAGCAGGAGGGGAGAAAATGGGAGAGAGGTAGTTGAGGGCAGAGAGGAAGAAGGCACTTAAGACCTGATTTGGAGCTGCAGTAATGGGAAGCTCACATTTGCAAAAAACTTGCATTGTCCAGCTTTTAAAATCATTTAAGGCAAGAAATGTGAACAAGATGTCCTGTGCTGCTCAAACTCATTTACACAGAGCTGAGGTCAAGACTGCTCCATGCAAATTTAGCGACTCCGAACAAGCTCCACGCTGTCGTTGACTGCACGAGACACGAGAGTGGAAGTCAAATAGATAAAGAGGCAAAAAGCATGTCTTCAGTGTAAGAGGAAAGACAAGTCAGTGTTGTTGCTGCAGGACCGCATGCAGTGCTGGCAGCAGATAAGAGCGAAGATGCAGTAACTCTTCACACGCACACGCAGTGGTGATGCAGCAGTAGTTAGTGATGCTATCAGCAGTCTCTTTCCACACTACAGTGTTAGAGATCCCAGTATGTGAGCAGGAAGAAGGCAGGTGTAACTGCAGCACAGCTTATATACTTGGCTGTATTTTCTTTTCTTGAATCCTGCAAAAAATATGAATAGTTTGATTATTTTTTTTTGTGTATTCTGTCACATGCATGTAACAGAACACATTCCTGATAGCTTTGTAAGGCAGCACAGTTTGGTGTACTGTCTCTCTCTTCGTGTCCAAACAAGTCAAGTCCAGCTCTGGCCAGTGTTTGTACAGTTTACACACCTTCAGTCAGCTGAGAGCTAGAAGAGAGAGAGTGTGTGTGCTTTTACACACACACTCTCTCTCTTCCGCAGTAATCGAAGGTGCAGTGACCTGTAGTAGCAAGCTACTTTGAAATACCTTTTCCACCATTTTACGGTTGACTGGAAACACGTTTCTTTTCCTTCCCTCACATTCACACAGTCGGATTCATTCACAGGAAGCAGCTCGATACGAGAGCAGAATTTGGCCGCTGTTGGCCTCCAGGTGGCTTCAGCCTTCCTGCTTGAAGGTCAAATAAACTCTTAAAGCTAATGAGTCCGGAAGAAAGACATTTGCAGGGAAATTTAAATTGTTCAGCCTTATTTGCATTTATCTGCGTCATTTGTTTTGATTGTAATCATTGATTGGATAAACACTCAAACAATTAGGCGATCTATTAATTTATTCAGCAGTGTTGATGAGAGGAAAATACCAGGCATTTGCTGGTTTCAGCTTTGAGGATTTGTTGCTTTTCTCTCTTGGAGATATTTTTCAGTGACATTTTTGGACGGTAGTTTGTTGGACAAAAGGACCAGTCGAATCTTCTTATGGTCAGAATTAGGGATGGGTATCGTTTAGGTTTTATCCCATACCAGTACCAAACCGGTACTTTTGAAACGGTGCCGGTGCTTAAACGGTGCTCAAACCGGTGCTTAAAGAATGGAGAACACAAACTTTGTCCAAAAACCTCTCATGTTTAGCCGTTTTTTGTAAAAAGATAACAATGTTAGCCTTTTCTGCAGCTATAGGGCATATATGGTATCACTCTTGGCTGGAAGCAGTGCTTAAACAATGGAAAAAACAAACTTTGTCCAAAAACCTCTCATGTTTAGCTGTTTTCCACTTTTTCTTTGGTCATTTTAGCCTTTTTGGCCAGGGTAAAGGGAGTATCTGCCATCAAACAAGAAGACAGCTGCATGTAGCTACGACTGTGTTTGCTAGTTCACCTTACATGCATTAATGTAATAACGTGGTTAGCCTACTCAACGTAAATTACACACGAACAACATTAAGCTACTCACGCAGAGAAGAACGGCTGCTTCCGCCATCATCATCCTCATCATTTCTGCTACACTGGCAGGGCTAGGGGCCAGGACTGTACTCTTCGGGTTATTGGGGGATGTTGCTAACTCCGGGTCCGATAACAGGCACCACACCCGCAGTAGATGTGCTCGGTGTGAGGTCTCGCAGCAAGCTATCAAATACGGTGCATTTCTTGGCTTTTAAAAAAAAAAATGCTATGCGTCGCCAGGTGTTTCATCAGATTTGAGGTGTTACCTCCTTTGACAGTATCACAGTATCACCTTAAAGCACTTGTTGCAGCTGCTGAGTTTGCATCTTTTGCTGTGAAGTACAGCCAGACTTTTGACCGCTTGGCCTTGGCCATTTTTAATCTGTAGCTCTGCTCTAAAAGAACGTACGTTCCTGGGCCCGCCTACTATCCTCGGAAACGTAAAATGATTGGCTAGAATTCAAAGTGTATCACAGCTCAGGAAAAAAAAAGCACCGAAATGTGAGCGGCTTTTCGGTCTGGTTACTACCGTTTATGTCAGAACCGGGTATATACTGGTACCCATCCTTAGTCAGAATCTTATTAGGTCTACTTTTAGAAAAGATTAGACAAATAATGAAGACCAATATAAAAACTTCAGTAATGATGGGAAATAAAGATGGGAATTCATTAGAATTAGGTGATTCCATTGTGAATATCTCTTATAGATTCGATTCCTTATCGATTCTCAGTGGGTTCTCATCGGCTTTGCTCGCAGAAACACTACCATCGCTAAGAATCATATAAAAGACATTACATTTGTACAAATTCATTACACGCTGTGGGTCAAATGTTTGTGCATGTTGGGGGTATCTGGAGCGTCTGACTGCTGGGCTGGGGTTAGCAGTCAGTCAGCTAATGTCACTCTGGGTTCTTGGCTAGTTTAGCGTTAGCATGCTGTTTGTTCAAGTTGTGTTAGCAACAAAATGCAGCTGTTTCTGTCTTGGATGCAGTTTCCACGTTACCATTGTGCTCCTGTCCTTTATAAATTTTATTTATAAAGATTCCAAGTAATTAAACTACTAGAAATCAGTTCTCTACAAGAATCTGTTCTTAATTCCCTAATGCTCAATATATTGCTTTGTCTTTGATCTAATTATATTAGAATCCATCATCAGTTCATGTGCATGTTTCACATCTGTATTCATTTTAGCACAAATTTCTGCTTTCACTGTGCGCTCGTATGCCACATTGTATTTTAACCTCCTGGATCTTGTTAAGTTCACTCGCAGCGCTCCAAAAACAGCAGCCTCTTAAGTTGAGTTTAATCAGCCTTTTTTTAAAAAGCCATAATTAGTCAGTTTTACAAATAAACCTTCACCGTCTGCACTGCTGCCCAGTTTAGAATTGGTTCGATGTGCACCACGGGGTGCCGAGAAGAGAAAACAAGCCGCGCTACGCTTTGTTTGGAATCCAAAGTGTGCTGGTACAAGAAAAGAAAATGATGTGGAGGTTTTGGAAAGCAGAACCGGGGAAAAAATGACCAGAGCTAGAAGTTTCTAGAGCCAAGTCATGCCGTCACATGACGACAAAAAAATGAAGCGATACCCTTCAGAATCTACACTTGCAAACTTAAAAAGAAAGAGGGTAACTTTTCCTACATTCTAACCAAATTGGGTGTTTTTTGGAGTGATTTGATGCTTAAGTATCATCGCACGAGGATACCTGCTGTTATGATCACCGTGATCCTCCACAGACGTTTGACAAAGAACAGAAATCATCATTTATCTCTGTTTCTCATCACATTGACTTTTACTACGAATTTCTGTTTTTCTATTATTCCTAGAGGCTTCTTATTTTCTGCCTCCTGTCGTCACCTCGTTACACACACACACACACACACACACACACACACACACACACACACACACACACACCTCCCTGTTTCTCTCCTTCCTCTCTGGAATGCACTGAATGTCCTTATCTTTGCCCATGCAAACACGAGGGTGAGCCAGCAGCAGAGGTTGAATTCCTCTGCAGATCCCAGGCCGGCTGGCTGCACCACAAACTGGCATCTAGACAGCCTACAAGTTAAACGACTCCCTACACGCACTGAAGAATGCTCCGTAAAGACGAGACGTAAAGCATGACCTACTTGTTTATCTTTTGGCCGTATTTTTGGCGTCTGGCAGCTGTTGCACTTTCCCATTTATGCAACTTCATTTCCAGCAACCTTAACTTAACAACTGAACCAGAGACATCCTCATAATTTCTATCCTGCACATTAGTCTGCCCTGTTAAAACCCAGCACTTTCATTATACATGATGCATCTTTGGCCCCACACAGTTTGGTTGGGAGATTCAGAAGTGTTATGCTGCTAACCGCTAATGTGGCATTAGTGCTGCTGGCCTCAAGTGAAGATGACGAACAAGCTACAGAAATCACTTCTTCCAGGCTAAACATATTTTTATGAGCACTTTGAGTGTAATGGTGGCTTTCAGTGATGTTTCCTGTTGATAAATTGGTCTTAAACGTGTCCAGAAGAAGTTAATCCATCGCATAAGACTGAAAATCACAGCTTTGTGATATGAACCAAAGTCACACACACACACCTAGATGCAGTGTCTTGTATTCTGCTTCTCCAGACAGCTTTCCTCCAGACGCTCGCACACAGGAGCCATTGATACCTCCACACAATGCAGCCTCAGAGGCAAACACATGGAATCACAATGCAGCGGCTGCCATACACGCAGCTTTTACGTATGCTTGTGCATAAAATTACTATGACAAGGAACACACAAAAGACAGAGCTGCTCAGTGTTGGTGTCCATGCAGGCCACAATAACACACACACACACACACACACACACACACACACACACACACACACACACACACACACACACACACACACACACAAAGGTCTTAATGGATTTGCTTGCATCATAGCGGAGTACAATGCTTGTCTAAAGAGCCCTACTTGAACAGCGCAGCTGGCACAAATACTCACGACCAATCATCGCTCAGATTAGTATGAGCGGCCCACCCCGCCTCCTCACCCCACCCCTTACCCCACTCCAGACGACTTTCAGATATTTTACACTGTGGCCCAAAGTCCTCTTTCTGTTCTCCATGTTTCAGGTCACATGCTCTGACTCATTATTCACATCAGCAGTTCTTCAGTGGCTTCAGGTTGCGAATCGTATTTAAGAAAAATAAACCTGCGTTCTTTGCTTTGCCAAACATATTGTCTCTGCTTAGGCTCCACCAAATCCTTAAAAATACTGAGGGGTGAGCTGGATAGCAGTGACTATTACTTTGTCCTACAGAGAAACTTTCTGTCTTGCCAGTCATCCTCTCACCCACCTAAATATTGCAAACCAAACCCCACCCTCCCTACACCACCATGGTAGCTGTGACTGCCCCCAGTGGGACAGCACAACCAAGAATTGCTCAGGAGACGCTGAGGGAACACATCTGAGGTGTTGCTGATTTTTCATTAAAGTTAGCGGTGAGTTGGAGCCGTTGATTTTAGACAGGACTAAGGCCACGATTGCTGTTGGAGATGATCTAGGACGTTTGTAGCCCAGGAATGCACCTGAGCTATAAGACTTGCAGCTTTTGTCTTTTGCAGATTTAGTTTTGTTGCACTCTGCTAAATGAGATCAAAAATGTATTTCTTGAGGAGCGGCAGCGCTGTGGCTGCTTTAGCTTCCATGACTCCCTCAGGATGTTACGTCATCTGACGCATGTTTTTTCCCCTCTAAATTTCAGAGGAAGCATCTACTGTCCCACTATCTCTGACCGTGTCAGAATACCTAATGATTCACTCTGAGATTATATCGTCACATCCCGTTTCCTTCACCACATCAGCCACAACAATGGCTGTACAGGATACTGTAGCCCATAAAAGCTGCCTTACAGAAGAAAGATCGCATTACATCAGTTTTCCCCGCATCCCCTAATGCAGCACACATGACTGCTGCAGGAAGGTTCCCTATTTTACTCTGTCTATTCATGTTTTGAATGTGTGTGTGTGTGTGTGTGTTGTGTGCGCCTTACACCTGTTGCATCTAGCGACCGGAGGCATTATGCCTGCTCTTGCCAACCATGAAGCTGTGCTGATTGTTAACATGTTCTGCTGTATTGAAAGCGTGCGGTTTTCAGAGAATTATTTATTTGTTATGAATAAATTTTCTTTTTTTCGGTACCGGTACTAGTTTTATTTTGTTGTATTTATCCGCGACACCTTAAAGGCCGGTCCATGAAAATATTGTCGGGCATAAACCGGTCTGTGGCACAAAAAAGGTTGGGGACCGCTGGTGTAGACTCACAAGTTTGTTTTATCAGAATCGGCTTGTTTGGCCCAACGCAAGTCTGTCTTTTTACCTTTTGACCTTTTAATTAAAGTCAAAGTCTTGACCAAATAATAGAAGAGTCTGGACAGACATAGTGATAATCTACAGGAGGTTCTCATGTGGTTTGTATTTCTGATTTCACCAGACAATTAAAGTCTAGTTTACTTTCTTGTTTTTCTTGTTTTAAGCTGATGTCTCATTTATAATTGTTAAAACATCTAAATATGTAACCCTTTAGAGTACTGGATTGTCAGACAGGAGACAATGATCGAGACTATCTATTCTGTGTGTTTGACTGAAAATGCTAAAAACGTTTGTCCAAAATAACTGCGCAAAGCTGGCAAGTTTTTGGAAAAACCCTGGCCTGGGACATTTCTAGATTATGAAGAGGGGAAAAAAAGGTTTCAGAGCATAGCTGCTGCACTGACCTACGCAGTAAACACGTTACGCACTAGTGCAGGCGTCTGTTTTGTAGAAGAGGTGGGCAGGTATACATCTATGATTAATAAGAGTGTGATGAGGGTGGGATGTTTATGCAACACTTTAAAACACATACAAGCACATGATAATAGTCTTTGGCTAAAGGAAATGGCCAGTACTGTCTCAGCCTGGCTTAAACTAAAGAATTGCATGATAACGAATATCTGTTTTCAAACTCACAATATTTTCAGGATATTTGTGACGATGCAGGAAAAATCTGAGTGACCTTTTATTGCAGTTTGCAGAGCCTTCTTCTTCTTCTTCTTCTTCTTCTTCTTTTTTTCTTCTTTTTTTTTTTTTAATTTAAAGGTGCCAGCAGCAGGATTATAGTGTAGTAGGTAATAGCTAGTGTTTTCCCTGGAAATTTTAAGTATAAAACACCTGTTTTATTTGAACAATAATTTTAGACTGTAATTCTTCAGGGCCTGCAGGATATTGTCACATAATAAAACTTGGGGGAAAAAACACGCTGTGGGTGGCACTTTCTAACCAGCTGGTTAAAGCCCTGCTTTACCTCCATATTACTGCATCAGTGATTTCCATCCACTGTTTGCTTTTCCTGTCATATTGATTCTAACTTCTGAGTGCTGCAGCCATGCTCGGTTGAGTCATTTGTGTACGTTTGCATCGCACATCAGCAGCTGCTAGCTGCCCGCCTGCATAGGCTGATTGTACTCAACTGTGCCTCACCTTCAGCAGGAAAACCTTTCAAGTCCTGTGTTTTGATGGAGACTGTTGAAGTAGCTCCCTTGTAGGGGGGAAAATAATCATCATTTGATGCTGAAACGCAGCTCTTACTGTCAGACATGCCCAGGTTTGACTCGTCGTTGCTCACACAATATCGCGACTTGACAGTTTTGCATCATGTAAGTTTATATTGGTATTAACGCGGATTATATGATATAGTACATGCCTAATGCAAATAGTATTTTTAAAGATTTACATTGCAAAGTATTAATAAATTGTCCAATTAGAATTTAAATGCAAATCTTGCGTTTGTTACTACATGTTGTGTTCTTACTTATTCTTGATGGCTGATAGTCGTGGCTTGTTTTTGTTGTAGAGCACAGAAAAGCGCCTGTAGGGTATCAGATTGACCCGTGTTGGCTGTTTGTTATAAATAAAATAAGAAATTGTAGCACATTTGAAGCAGACCAGGCATCAGGACACAAAGCCATTCCAGTCTAAATATGTTTTTTTTATTCGTGCTGTTCATCTGAGCCTTGGTTGAGAGGGCCGCAGGCAGAGCATTGAAGCCCAGACTCCTCTCTCTCCCTGTCCACTTCTTCTCATCAACTCCTACCAAGACTTTCCAAAGCCAACTGAGAGATACAATCTCTACTAATATATGTAATATGTTTTTGTAATTACTATTATGGGTATCTTCACATCATTGGACTCTCATATGGTCTTTAACCTGTAGCCATTACAAATACTTTGTGGCTTTCTCTGTGCCCCGTTTCCCATCGTTTCCTTGGAAGCTTCCTATTTTGTATCTTCAGTTAAAGCTCATTCAGTGTTTATGCTGCTTGTCTTTCTAGAGAGTGAGCCACAGAAATGTTGAGCGCTACCACATGCTTCATGCTGCTCTGTTAAATAATGAAAATCAAATTTGGTCACAGAAACTGCTGTTATCACATATACTGCTGTCACTTTTATCCACCTGACCCCCACCACAATTTTTTTCAGATTGACAATCGGATGTAAACGGTTTTGCCTTTTTTTGGTTTGTTTGTTTGTTTCAGGTCCTCAATGCCCAAAAAGCCGGCTACAAGGCAGCCATTGTTCACAATGTGGAGTCGGATGACTTAATCGGCATGGGATCCAATGATGGTAAGATGCTCCTGTTATCTAGTTCAGTGCTTTAATGGGTGCTTGTTGGGTGGCCGAACAGTCTCAACCTCCTTTCCTTTACGGATGCCTGTCTTGTGAAGCTAACAGCTCAGTAATGCTAACATTTGGGATTAAGTGTCGAAGATCAAGGTCACACAGATCAATATCATAACATGTTACACAAATGTGTGATAGGACAGAAATAATGAATGGGTGAATTTTCATAGCAAGAAGATCAGCTTCACTCTGCACAAACACTTCTCTGGTCTTTGTTCAGCGGCACAACTCAGCAGCTGGTGGACCTTTAAAATCTTTCCTCACCACACTCCCTGCCGGTGGCTGATGCCCTCAGACGTCGGTGCGTTGGTGGTTCTTGGTGTTTGGGGCTGGGCGCTCATGTATGTACCGGCTCACTCCTGGTGAGCCTGTGGCCCAGCTGGGCTCCGCCAAGCGGCCACCAGGGGCGTGAGGTGCCATCTGGCCTCTGGGCCTGGGGCTCGGTCCTCTCTGGCACAGCTGGCTGCCGGCAGAGCCCTTGGGCACATCACTGCAACCCCCCCTGGCCTCGGCTCCGTGGCTGCTGGGTGACCCCTCACCTGGTGCTCTCCTCAGCTCTTCCCAGGAGGGTGGCACAGTTGCCCCCCTGGTGGGGCCTCTGGATGTCTGGGGCCTGGATCTCCTCCATACCTGCTTCATGCCCTGGGGGACGGGGCTATGGCTCCCCCACTCCCTAGCAGATCGTTACATGGAGAAACCTTTTGAATACAAGCGTGCTGATCCACACAGGTGTTCACAGACACGAACTACACCTTTCTTGGCTGCTGCCTCAAAGCACATTGTGCGCTGTCGACCTTGCGTGCTGCACAATAACATGTAATATTTAGTATCTACTGTCAGCTAGTTTATTGTGATGGTGTTATATTTATTATGTTGCTCTCTTTTGTTTGTTTTCTACTGTTTTTTTTTTCTTCTCTTGACAGCTGATCCAGGTGTTTTTTCTTTTTTGTTTGTTTGCTTTTCTTTCTTTCTTTCTTCCCCCCTTTCTCACCGTCTCTTCTCCCCTCAAATTTTTCTTTCTCTCCCTCTCTTTCTTTCATTCTTTCTTTCTCCCTGTCCTATCGCCCAGTCATGTCTGCCCTGTTTGCAACAACTGAAATTAAAATAAATAAATAATTATAATAAAGGTCAATCAAATGGACCAATATGGCAGGGCCATGATGATCCACTTGGTAAAGTAAATCCACTTGGCATCTTTTTTTGGCCTTCAGACAACAATTCTGATGGCTTTCAAAAGGATGCATCAATGTTTGCAAACGCTCAGGTGTAAAGTATTTGACTTATTGGAGAAATTGTTTTTTTCTAATCAGAAGGTCAGTGGTTCAAACCCTGGCTCCGCCAACCTGCTTGTCTAAGTATCTTTGTGCAAAATGCCGATCACCAAATGTGCCTTAGATGCATCTATCAGCATGTGTGAACATGTGAAATGTGTGTGAATGGGTGAATGACACTTGCAGTAAAAAAGCACTTTGAGTGCTCAGAAAGGAGCTTTAAAAGCTGCAACTGAAAGTAACTGAGTAATTCTAGATGTATGTAACTTATCCATTTAGTTTGTTTTGGTTTTTTTAGTGGATATCATGAAGCAGTTGGTTATCCCGTCTGTGTTTGTGGGCGAGGAGACTGCGAACACTCTGAAAGAGGACTTCATGTATGACAAGGGGTAAGCTCAAACCCAAATCTCTCCATTTTCTTCTTGTTTTCTTCTTTTCCTGCCCATCAGTATAAATAGAAGCAGCTTCCTGCTCGGCTCCTCTCACACTCCACTATGAACAATTCTTACTTTCAACACGTAGAGGAGAGCTGGCTGCTTTTTAAAGCTGCATCACTCACCGGCCATTCTTTGCTTTCCAGCCAGGAGTTTAATTTGTTGTTACTGTAAAACAAAATGTGCAGCGTGAACTGTAATATATCAAGGAGAGGACTTGTCGCTGCCGATCACATGAGCTCAGAGGTCACAACGTTAATGTTTCATTTCTCCACCTTAACTCGGTTGGTGTTTGTCAGATACATCCTAATACATGACGGTTATTCCCACATGCTGTGCAGCCTGGGGAACGAACACCAAACATGGTATTGGCATATTTGCGTCAGCGTGGGCCAGTTTGGTTGTTACATTTTTGCCTGAAGCACAGATAGTCTGCTGCAGAGAGACTTCTGACTGAAATCAAAGTCATTATGTTGATAAGGGGACCTTTATGTGACTGTCACACAGCTGAAAAGCACTAAAGGGAATCTCCTTAATGTGGCAGCTCACAGCAATGAGCTATAACAGAGTGCCGTTGGTGTAGGTCACAGTCACCAGCATAACGCCTGTCTGTGAAAAGGTTAATGTTTACCACATGTCCTGCACCTGACAGCGCTCTGCTTTTCTTTTAGCGGCCACGTGGTCCTCCTGCCGGACTTCAGTCTGCCTCTGGAATACTACCTGATCCCCTTCCTCATCATCGTGGGAATCTGCCTCATCCTCATCGTGGTCTTTATGGTTGGTAAATTTAAGATGTCTTCATTTTAACTCAGGGTTAAAGCATTTTACAAAGGAACAACTAAACTTGAGTAAAGATGGAGAGTAATTTGTTGTTTTACTGCCATCGATTTGATGATTAAGAAGTAAAAACAGTCAAATCCACACTGGTCTGATACTGAAAGGGCTTTTTTCCTCGTAAGGACTCTTACTTGCTGTAAGGAAAACCAAGTTTTAATCCCAAAACGTTGTTCTTCATCAGGCACCAGACTTCAGCCCAGGTTGAAGTCGTTTTATTTTTTATGTTCCTGTAATAATTAATCCACCAGTATTTGCAAAATCTTTCATCGAAATGTTAGTTTTACTGCTGAATTGTAATTATTGTTGTTAATTGTGAATTTTTGAATTGACAGTTTTACAGAAAAGCAGAAAAAATAGTAAAGTACATTATTAATTTTAATTAAAATGCCAAATTACACTAATTTACTTCCATCCCTGAACAGAAAGACATTGTTTTCATGGTTGAATGTTATGCTTCATTCATTTTTTTGGCTTCTCAAAAATGTCCAGTGTGTTGGCTCAAATTTTGGTACGAAAACAATAATTCAGTTTGTTATTTGCTTAATAAATAGCAATAACATTAAAAAGTTTTAAACGTTCTTTTGAGCAGTTTCTTGTTTTTATGACAGGTGGTCTAATAAATTTGTTATGCACTGTAAATTTAAGCTTCTTCAACTTTACTTGCACAAGATCCGTGTGTGGTTTGCGCTCATTTTGACAGTTTTGCTCTATTTGTGCTTCGACTAGATCACCAAGTTTGTCCAGGATCGACACAGAGCTCGGAGGAGCCGCCTGCGCAAAGATCAGCTGAAGAAGCTTCCCATCCACAAGTACAAGAAAGGTAGGAAAAGATCAGTGGTTAGCGTCGATGCTTCACAGGAAAATCTCAATAATTTCACTTCCTGGCTCAATAAAGGTTAATTTAAGAGTTCTAGGTGGCTCAGTTTTTGCTAAAGCTACTGTGTAGCACAACATTATCATTATGCCCATTATGTGGAACAGTGCTACAGGTTTCAATGAAGTTTGTTTTCCTTTAGCAAAAAATATTCCAGCATTGTGTTGACTCCCTGAAGCAACCAGGCATTTACACATCTTTTAGTCTGACCTCTGACCTTCGCGATCTGTAAAGATGCTATTTTTGCTCTTTCGCTCCTTTCTCTCACATGATCCGGCCAAGAACAGAGATATCATCGATGCATTGCGACACACCATCGCTCCCCGGAGCTCTGCACCTAATCGGATTAATATGGACTTGATTTTTTTCCACAAAGGCAGATTAGAGCTCCTCTCTGTTGAAACTGGACACATGACCGAATGTAATCTCGGTCATGCTGGGGGCCGGCTGGGTCGAAAGCTAAGTGTAATTTGGATTTTACCTGTCAGGCAGATGTACAGTAGAGCGTGTACCGCTTGTTTGTAATAGGAGAGAAAATGTGATGAAGTAAAAATAGATCTCTGCTTTTATTTTGGTGTAAATATTTGAGTGTTTCATCAAAAACCTCTGAAAGCTTTTTAAGTAAAACTCTGTGG
Source organism: Neolamprologus brichardi (assembly GCF_056152115.1). Lineage (NCBI taxonomy): Eukaryota > Metazoa > Chordata > Actinopteri > Cichliformes > Cichlidae > Neolamprologus > Neolamprologus brichardi. The sequence continues at coordinate 35,935,823 of NC_142118.1, read as the reverse complement.
CTTCTCCTTCTTTCTAAGTATAGGTGTCAGGCTGACTATAGCATTGTTTTGAAAGGCAAATCCTCGTTGTGTGTTGGGTAAATAAGTTTGTCTGTGTATTTAGATGTTTGCCGGCTGTGTTACCTCCAGCAGATGTATTTTGCGGGCTGGAAAGCCCCGGACTGCAGTCGTCTGTGCAGGGAAACACCGGGGAGCTTTGTAGAGAATGGGTGGTGCATAATAAGTATCCCCCTTGCAAATCTGCTAATTGAGGGGGGGTTATGAGCAGAGCTGCTCCTCCCTGCCTGGCAGTAATGGAAGCACGTGCAGCAGACCAGCTAAAAGCGGCATGTGCTGCTCTGGTCACTGTTTCTGTCACGTCAGGCTCTGTGGTTTGTGCGCTGTCACGGCGGCGTCTGCGAGCAGTGCCCACTCTGACTCAGGGTTTCCACCAAGCACCGCTGCAGTCACCCTTTACTGCTCAGGCGAGTTCGGACGTTCAAGAAACAGCCTCCGGGGCGGCGTCTGCACGCCTGTCCGCTGAGTCAGAACGTTTAACAACATGGGAAGGGGACACCAAATCTCCACCTAATCACCTTTTGAGCTCTGCACTTTGGAGCAATGCTAACCTGGCAAGAAACAAAGTGTCAGGTTTGAGCATGGGAGGGCTGTCACAGTGGGACAGCACCCCCGTTGTCTGATTTTGTGTTGTTAGGCGGTGCTTACCTCAGGTAAGAGGAAGACCTCAAGCAGGATTTGGCCTCTGGATTTGGAATGACTGCAGCACTATTTCTGATGTTTGTGTCACGCAAAGGGAAATGGGCTGTTTTTGTAAGTGTTGTGAGTTAGTGGTATACTAACTACACACACCAGTGAACCTCTATGGTATATGGTTTCCACACAAACCCTCATCTAGAATGCAAAAGCTTGTCATTTATTGATCATTGTTTACAGCAGCTGGTTGTATGTGTGTGTGGGAGGGGTTTAAGCGCCACATTGTGACTTGTATTATTTTTAGCTGTAGCCTTGCTTTGGGACAACTCAACTCCACACAATTCAATGTGATGCTAAGAAAACTTGCTTCCTGCACCGTTGCTGAGGTTTTTGGCACCGTGCCTGAACTTCATCACTGCAACGGTGCAGCTGATGTCTAACGGTGCCCTTCTTGGCCCAAGTTGCAGCGGATAATGCTGAGCTCGGACTCTGGGCTGCTTTGATAAGATGCAGCTTTAGTGAGTGGGAGTACTCTGATGCTGTGTGGCTGCAAATCTGAAACCCTGAACGGTTGTGCAGAATATTACATGTTCAGGTGCTTATTTTGAAATGCAGCGGAGGTTGCAGTGCACAACGTTTTTCTGCAGAGGTTCAGTGGGCATGTTCTCGTGTTAAAGGTCTCGTAAAACATTTAAATCACTGATACCTTTTTGTACTTTAAAGTGCAGTTACCTCGATCATTTCAAAGCTATTAAGGTTTTCGTCTCTTGGCTGATATATCATTTAGTGCTTCCCTGTCTCAGCTTGGCTACAATAATAACACCAAGGTGGAAGCAGCCAGCAAGCCCAAATCGATAGCTTACCATTTACTTCAGGAGGCTTGTTAGTGGCAGTCTTGGTATACATCTAAATCTGTAATGGCTTTGCTGTGTGTTACTGTGAGTCATAGGTCAGGGGAGCTAAGAAATGTAGCATGGTGTGGAGTCACTTTGGGAAGTGGAAAGATGCTTGCCAGCTAATTATCGTCACCGCAGCCTGAGCTGCTGCTGTGCTGGCAGGATGTCTTTCTGCTGATGAGAGTATCTGCTCCCCATCTGACAGAGGAGCTCACACCGGCATCGGCAGATATCTGTCCATCACTAAATTGATTTGCAGGTTGTAATTTATTTTTTTACACCTTTGATGGCTACTAAGGGGGCCAGAGTGTGCCAAGAAAATATCCTCCCCACCGTTAACCACCACAGCCTGAAGTGTTGATGCAGGATTGGATCAATGCTTCAAATTCTGACCCGGCCATCTGAATGTCGCAGCAGAAAACTGGAGTCTTCAGACAAGGCAACATTTTTCCAGTTTTCTATTGTCCAGTTTTGCAAACCGCTAACAGGAGTGGACCCTGGTACGGTCTTATGCTTTAAGGCTTGATATGTAGGTGATCTTCTGCATAGCTTGGTAGTAACAAGTGGTTATTTGAGTTACCGTTGCCTTCCTACCAGCTTGAAGAGGCCATTCTCTTCTGACATCAAGAAGGAATTTTCTCCCATTTTTTTCCAGCATCCGTTGTGTGGGGAAAATCCCAGTAGGTCAGCAGTTTCAGAAGTACTCGGACCAGCCCGTCTGGCACTAACAACCACATTTAGAGTCACTTTAATCAGCTTTCTTTCCCATTCTCATGCTCAGTTTGAACTTCATATAACTGGCATTTAATTGGTTGATTAGATACAGTTGAACAGTTACTCTTAATAAAGTGGCTGTCGAATGTATTTAGACAAAATTGAATATTGCAGAGTTTGTCTGAGTGACTGTGACAGTGATTTCTTCTAGGATGCCCATTAAGAAGGCACAATGGTCCCGCTTGATGGTTCAAGCATGAAAATGATGTGAATGTCACTCTGTGGCTTCACAGTCACTCAGTGGAACATTTTGGACCAACGCACAAAATGACAATTTACCAAAACACCAAATTTTGGAAGACAGAACTCCATTAGAGTTCCAGACAGTCGGTGAACTGATGCCATGGCACATTAAAGCTGTGATAGCAGCAGGTGGTGGTCGAGCCGAGAGATAAAATGATAACATGGTGACCTAAATAGCATTTTTGTTCTCATACCCAGCAGAGGACGACTTCTCTAGTTGCAAAAAAAGTCTGAGGAAGTGACCCGAGCAAGCTTCCTGATGAGTTTATGGTCTCATTGAAGCTGGTTACTATGTAGCTCCTTCCTCCAAAGACAACATTTGATGATTTCCTGTGTACCCATCAGTATATATATCAATAAAGACGTAGTTTGATGACCATTAGAATGGCTTGTGTGTGCATAGGCAGGGACCCCCCCCTCACTAACTTCTAATACAAACACAGTCATTTTATTATATAGGCAGGTCTGAAATATATGACAGAAACCGCTCAGTTCAGAAAAGAGCTTTATGCTGAGCTCACACTGTGCGATTTTTGGCCCATTTTGAGCCGACTTTTGAGTCAGGCGACCGTTTTGGCGTACGGCCCGATTTTGGCCTTCATCGTGCGTCATGCATCGTGTAGTATACGTGGGGTAACGAGAAGCGATTAACAGCTCACGACCAGCTCCCGATCATCAATCGCTTGGTCGTGAGGATTTCAAACCTGTTTGATATCCTCGCGACCGTCGTGAGGCTGTCACCGCAGTTTGTCACACTGCGCACGCGCAAACACAAATGTCAGCGAAAAAGACGGCGCAGCACGGCAGTGCAGCGTGTGATCTGGACACAAGCAATGGAGGCACAACTTGTAGAACTATGGAAAGCTCATCCGAGCCTTTTCGATGTGGCCTCACAAAATTATCACGACCACAACAACCGTGAAAATAGTTGGATAGACATTGCTGCTCAATCACAGCTGCCTGATTTAGCAAAGTTGATGGCGGTGGTGTGTCTGTCTGTGTGAGTGAAAGACAGAGAGGGAGAGCGAGCGACAGAATTTCTGTTATAACCTTCATTTTATGGATGCACAGTGTGAGCACTCAGGTCGCATCAGAGCATCGGGTCACCCTGCATGGTGACCTACAAACTTCTAACCCCTGCGAGTCAATCGTACAGTTTGAGCATGAGCTGAATCGCGCGACTGAAAAAATCGCACCGTGTGAGCCCGGCATTAAGGGGTAAAGAGCGAGGGCAGGTCATGTGGTGTTACCACGTGAGCGTGCAGCGTCGTTCGCTTGCTCAGTCATCCGCTGATTATTCATCACTTCAAAGCACTGACACGGTACAACCTAAAATCTACAGCTCAAGGCTTTAAGACGGGCGGAGCCTCACTGACCGGTGTGTGATGTCACGCTGTTTGTGTCCATCTCGCACATACAGTCTGTGTGCCCGGCACCTTATTGAGACACGTTTTCTTTTTGTAGTCTGCTGTCGTGCAGGTCGTTTGGTTAGATAAGTTGGACTGTTGCAGTTGGCCAGCAGACAGTGCTCGTAAAGATATGGGTCAGAGGGGGTGATGGTGGATAACGTCACTTGTGTGCATGGAAATGGGATTCCTCAGACTGAAATGAATAGTAAGCGAGACAAGGAGTGTCTGCACAATGCCTTAATGAAAGCCACAATACTCGTGCAATCAGCGCACAATGCCAGTATGTAACATAAGACCTGTGCCGGCATACGGCATTATGTAATTGCAGCTGTGCGACTGCCGGCTAAGCACCGCGCTGCCATTAACATGACACATGCTCCAGTTTTCTTACAGAACCTTGCATCAGCTCCACTGACAGCCTGACATTTGAAAGCGAGCTTCAGCCTCACTTTGACGCCAGTTTTTGTCAGGAGCCGGCGTCTGACAGATGTATGAGTCAGAAAGTGTGAATGCACACGTGCGGCAAACTGACTGGAAAAAACAATAAATAAAGGAATGAAGGGATTGATTTTGACCCTTGGTTTTACTCTTCCTCTGATCTTTGACCTGCAGTCTGTTCCTCCCTGTGTATGATGAGTCACCGCACCCCTCCCTGCAGCTTTGCACATTCAAACCAAGGCGAGCACACTCACACACACTGACTGGACTGAGCAGCTGCAGTGTCTCAGCCGTCGGTGTGTGAAGCATGTTGATGTCAGTATAGAGGAGCCCTCTCTGTCTCTGAGCTCAGTGGCCTCCTTGCCAGCTGTCCTTGTCTGGTCGGCGGTGACAAACTGTAGATGCTCTCCTCCCCCCCCCCTCGTCCTTTTACCCAGTTTCTGTCAGCCTCTCTTTCATTCGCCTGCCCGCCCCAGCTCTGCTGCTTGTCTGAAGTTCAGTAGGACAGCGTGCTTCCCTTGAGAGCCAGGAATGCTGGCAGGCTGGCCGATTAATGGGAAAAATGGAGGGGAGAGGAGCTGCACCAGCTCTCGGAGCTTTTTAACGTGTGCTACTAGCCCCGAAACGTAATTGCGAGGGATTCCCAGCATCTGAAAAGTTGCCAGATGTGGCCTAGATGTTTTTCGAGGGTCCAACAGCCCAACTTTTAAACTAGGATGAGGAGTAACCACCATCCTGATGAAAAGCACGCTGCTTTAGATATGTTATGTACCCCACGTAGCCTGAATCTCACAGAAATTGTTATTGTGGTGGAATATTCGAGAAACGTCCCCAGCAGTTTCTTTGACGGGTGTCGACTCAGACTGTGAATTATGTTCTGCTGCAGTGCTGTGCAGAGCCCTGGGCTTTCCTGGAGGAATCTCTTAAGTTTTCGAGTGAACAGGCCATATTTGTCCGTTCTGAGCAGACTTAATAAAGTGCTAATAGCTTTTGAAGTGTAGCAGAAAGCGATCCTCGATGGCATTTTTATTTATTTATTTTTAAATGTTATCTCCCCAGTGCGAGGCCTGAGAGTTCACAGAACAGAGTTCAGAAAGCCACTGAACGTTTTTCTTCTCTGCTCCTCAGAATAGCTCAGTTATTGCCACAGTTCAGCATTTCCTGAGTGGATACTGGATCTGTGCCTGCACAAACTCTCCCTCACCCTGCGACTGTTCAGCACTGGCAGCGAGGAGAGGAAAGGATGGAGGCCGCTCTGGAGTCGTGTCAGAGGAGTGTAGGGCGAAAAGAAAATTAGCGATGATTGCGGTCGCGTTGGTGTTTCGAGTTAAAAACAAAGCTGAAAGTGAAACGGCCGAGGCGGAGCCGCAGTCGGACACGCTGCCTCGAGTTGGAAGTCGATGATGGAGGGAAAGGAAGGAGGGGCGGTTGATGCGACTCCCCGTCCTTATACGGTCACATGCGGCTCTGGCGCGGACACAGAGAGCTCAGTCAGGGAAAACATGCTCATTTAGAGCTTACATAAACACACCGACCCACAGCCCCCTGCTCTCCCGGCCTCCCTCCAGCTCAGGCAGGGAAAGAGGAAGGGAAGGAAAAGGAGAAGAACGCTGTGGAATTTGAGAGGGAGTGCGCTGATGAATTCCTGAGCTTTCAGTGCGCACAGGGAATGAGATGCTGCTCTGCCCTGCAGGCTGAGGATGGGATGGTTGGTGCAGGGACAAAGAATCGAAGGAAATCGGACTCGCGAGGCAGCCGGACTTTGTGAACCTGCTCGACCTCAGTGACCTTCAGAAACATTAGCACTGTCAGAGATCACAGTGCATTCATTCTCTACTATTAAGCATGCAGCATCTTTATCAATGAGTCCATCCCTATTAGAAAGCTCAGAAAGCCACTTTCTTTCAAATGTGTTCAATTAAAGGGAGAATATGGTTTCTTTCTCCCCCCAGGTGATAACTACGATGTGTGTGCCATCTGCCTGGATGAATATGAAGAGGGAGATAAACTCAGAGTCCTGCCGTGCTCTCATGGTGAGTGACTACTCCCCTACCACAGTTACTCTGACAGAAGCCAGTTACTCTGGTTTATTCTGTTTGGATCGTTATCATTTTATTAAGTAGATAACGAGGCTCCATCGTGATCTTATTCTCGTACTTTAACCTTTGCTGTGACAGCCATCAAAGGCTGGGTTGCATAAACAGGATGCCCTTTGTGTTCTCAGCCTACCACAGCAAGTGCGTGGACCCGTGGCTGACCAAGACTAAGAAGACGTGTCCGGTGTGCAAGCAGAAGGTGGTGCCCTCGCAGGGCGACTCGGACTCTGACTCTGAGGAGGGGGAGAGCGGCCCCGAGAACGAGGAGGTGTCTGAGAGCACCCCGCTGCTGCGCTCCCTGGCCTCCACCAGCGCCCACTCCTTCGGCACCATGTCCGGGGCGTCGCGCTCCGAGCACGACCAGGAGTCCTCGGAGTACGAGGACGACGAGCTGGACACCAGCGACACCGAGGAGGAGGTCACCGTGGAGACCGTGGTGGTGCAGATGCAGCAGCCGTGCTCCGAAGGCCACGAGCACGACCTGCCCCGAGCTTGACCGACGTGTCGCTTAAAGCTCCTCGGCCTGCTCGACCTCACAGCTGCAGAGACTTTTGTTGTGGGCACAATGCAGAGTCATCCCAGTTCTTCTCACTGCTTACAGATACATTGTAATTTCCTTCTCACAAAATACAAATCTTAAGTTTTTGTTTTTTATCATGATTATGGACGACGCTCCAGTCTGCATACCTTTGGCATCGCTTTGACCAGACTGATGCGTACAGTACACTGCCATACTGTACTCTTTATTTAGTCGTAAAAAGATGACACACAAGCAGACGAGTCCAAAGGTCCCGGACACACGATCAGTAAATGTACTGTGTATATAAATATAGATCACAATAAAGGACATCTTGCATTTATTGTATATACATGTTCATGCTACAGTGACACAGGTTGGACCACTATGCACCATTGGTTTTATAAAATTAACACTTTGAGCCACAGTGATGTGGTTTGCCAATTTATTTCTATCATTAACCTTTTTGTTTTGTTTAAGGAGCTCTTGTGTTTTGTGCCACAGTTTGTTACAGTGATTCACACCAAGAGAAGCTAGTTAAACTGGTTTGAGTGACACACTGGAAGAAGAGGGTGTGCTCTCCGTGTGGTGTCACATGAAGCTGTGGGTTACACCAGTTCAGATTGCGAGAACTGTCCGTCGCCTGTGGTGAACTTCATTTCGTTAAACTCGAGCAGTTGCTGTTCGGTAGGCCTCACGGTGCACGCTCAACTGACACGATGTATTTTTAAGACTGTTTGTAGTAAATAATCAGATTTTTTTTTCATAACACAGCTTGATTTTTTTTTTGTTCGTAAATCCTGTTGCCTTCTCATTTCATGTATTTTTTTGTTTTCCTGCTCAAACATCTCTGTAAAACTTCAATAAAACGCCTGACGAAGAAACTTGACTGAGCTTCATTACTTGAGCTGAAAAACATCCTCCAATTATAGGTTTCTTGGTAGCATTCAATACTCGTCCAATGACCTTATCTGATACCAATCGGCCTGTTAAGTCTGACATGGCTCATTAGGAAAGTGGAAGTAAAGGAATCTTTATGCTTTAGTCAAATATCAGTTTCTTAGTTAATGAGTGCAGTTTTACATCTACACACTAGGATTTTCTGGAGTGGCCTTGTAGTTGAGGCCTAAAATGTGGCAGATCTGGTTTTGGTTCTCCATCACTTCCTCATATCCAGTGGAAGGGGAAAAAAAGAGCTTTGTTTTTCCTTCAACAATAGTCTAATCTCAGCTGTTCTGTAGCCTTCTAATCATCTTTTTTTTTTTTAAAAATTCATATTGAAGTTTAATGTGCTTGTATAGACCGTAAATTTACAACATTTACAAAGAAATAGAAAAATGCTTTGTTCTTCCTTCTTGCTTTTTTTTTTGTATCAAGCAATCCCACAATTTTTTTTTTCAAAGAAAAGAAAATACTTCCCAAAACATTTTTTTTTGTAAGAAAGAGGGAAAGAAAAACAGCGGAAAGAGGGACGGGGCTAAAGGACAAAAAACAAAAAAAGCAGACAAAAAATACATATCGATCACCTGTTGAGAAAGAAAAAGAGAAAACAAGCAGAAGAAGAAAAAAAAAGCAACATAATAAACAACATCACGATGATCTATGGGAATATAACAGTAAATACTAAATATTGTGCAGCACGTAATATCGACAGCGCACAGTGTGCTTTGAGGTAGGAGCCAAAAGGGTGTAGTTTCTGTGTGTGAGCACCCGTGTGTACACCTGTGAGCATGAACGCGCTTGTAATGATCTGCTAGATCAGGGGTGTCAAACTCAAATAAACAGTGGGCCCAAATTCAAAACTGGAACAAAGTCGCGAGCTAACATTAATATTTATTGAAAAAAAAATCTTCCTCCAGATATAAGAATGAATCTTTTCTTATGGACTCAAATAAGTTTTGCTGGAAAACTGAATATGGAACAAGCAAAGCTTAATACTAAACAATATATATATTAGCTGTATAATACCAGTAGGCCAGCTCTAATAGTAATTTGGTATTGCTTCGCGGGCCAAATGTAATTAGGCTGCGGGCCAGAGTTTGACACCTATGTGCTAGAGGGTGTGTGGGGGGCCACAGCCCCGTCCTCCAGGGCATGAAGCAGGTATGGAGGAGATCAAGACTCCAGACATCCAGAGGCCCTCAGAACACAAGAGACCAAGGAAGAAAAAGCCGCGCCACTATCCCAGAAAGAGCTGAGGAGAGCCCCAGATGAGGGGTCACTCAGCAGCCGCGGAGCAGAAGCCAGGGGGGGTTGCAGTGATGTGCCCGTGGGCTCCCCAGCAGCCAGCTGTGCCAGAGTGACTGAGAGGCTGAGGGCACACCACCCATGAAGTGGCCCGAGCGAGCCCCAGGCTCCAGGCTCCGACAAGCAGCCACCAAGGAGTGAGCCGGTGTGTACCCGGACGCCCATCCCCAGACACAAAGAACCACCAACACACCGATGTCTGAGGGCGTCTGCCACTGGCAGGGAAAGTGTTGGGGGGAGAAAGGCCTCCATACCTTGGAGGGCCTGAGATGTCCCCAGAGAGGTGGCGTCTGATACCAAACCTGACATATAGACACAGACAAACAGGCACACACAGATACAAACATCCATTCCCACCCTCATGCTCTCATATGCACTTACTCCACACTCAACCAACGTGGAGACAGACATAAAGAGACACTGTACACACAATCACACTCCCCAAGCGTACTCTATACCCCAGGTCTAGGTACCTTTACCCCTGGAGGGGGGAACTGCACCCAGACCCAGGTGGTGCTACCCTTTTCCCTGCGGTGGGGAGAAGCAGACCGCCCCGACTCCGCAGCAGCAGGGAGGCCCCACATTCCAGACCCCAATCGTACGGCCAACTCCTCCTCCTGGCCCCCCGCTCCAGCAGGCTGCAGAGAACGAGGATGTGTGAAGACTCCAAACCTCCCTTCGCCCGCTCATATGTAGTGTTGATGCATGTGTGTTCTAAGGTGCATTTAAAACCCAGGAGGGCATGGAGCTACCTGCCAGAGAGCAGCAGGTAAGCGCATAGCCCCTCCTGATAGCCCTCAATGTCTACGAGTATTTAAAATTGAGAGGTGGGCAACGACGCCAAGAGTGAGGTGTACACCCTGATGGTCTTTTGGATTCCGTGTAGTGTGCCCACCCCCAAGGTCCTATATGTATGTGTTATGAGAGTGTGAGTAATGTGAATGTCTAAGTTGTGGGATGAAATTGAGGCACAGGCAGCCAGAAGGGGACAGAGGGGGGGATGCCTCCCCTGCACCCTGGTGACACACCTTTACCCCAAGGCCCTGCATGTGTGGGTGATTGTGGTGGAGCGGGAAGAGGGAGGCAGCTGGAGATAGGGAGGGAAGGAAGGGAGGGGCAAGTGACCCCTCCCTGGGTCCAGCTCCCCCGCTGACCCTAGTAGGCACCCGCATACTCCGCAACCCACCAGGGAAAGTCGGCCCAGGCCCACCCGGCCCCACAGAGCCCGGGACAGCCCACCCAACCCCACCAGAGAGAAAACTGCACCCACCCCGTCATCCACTCATCTTCCAGACTACACAAGACAATAGACGCCCAGGCTGAGATCTTCCTCCACCTCTCCTATATCTCCCCTTCCTGGAGAGGAGACCTCCTGCAAGATGTAACAGCCTCCCCCACCTGTTGAAGAGCCCCCCAGGTGGCTCGATGCACTGGCGGCACCCTGCTGGGCCCCCATACACCCACCCGCCCACCCACAACCCCGGCAACACACCAACCAGGACCCAAGGCCCAGCCAGGGCCTCAGCCCAGAGACGGAGCACCCCCAGAACCCCACGCCCATCCTGGACCCACCCAGGCTACCAGGTCAGTAACCCACGTCCGTCAGCACAGACCCTCCCCTAGCCCTGCTGCACGCAGCCACGAGGAAACCGTCACCTAAAAGCCAACAGAGCCCTTAATAGCCCATGACCGCAACCCCGGGTTGAGCCCTCCAAGGAAGATGCCCCCAAGCCTGTGCGTACCCCCACACCAATCACAACAGCAACCTTCTAATTATCTCCATTAACAGGAACTGGACTTGTGGTAAGGAAATGTCACATTCACATGGTTTTTTCTGAGCACTTTATGGACCTTAAACATCCGAGAGTAAAGATGAGATGTGTTTTGATGGACCTTGAACGTCTGTTAAAGTAATCAAAAGCCACCTCAAGCTCCTGAACAGCTGTAATGACAGCAGTAATGTCTCAAGTCTGGTGTGACATAAGAAAAAGAAAATATTAAACTTTTCTGTAGAGGAAAACTCATTTCAGAGTGACTTCAATCTTACACTCAGATCTGAAGAAGCACTTATGTTCTGGGACTAACCTTAACCCGTGTCTGGGAACTCAGGCACCTTAGATGAGGCCTAACCTGACGGTAACACCTGCAGTTAGCTCAGTCCAAACATTACCACAGATTCTCTGAGAGTAAAGTGTTCAGATCAACAGAGAAGACAGTAAACTCACAATCTGGTTGGAATAAATTTATTTGATCTGTCTGTAAACAAGGTGATAAATCAATTTATGGCATTTCTTGGTTTTATGCATATGAAATCAAATGCATTAAAGAGACTGTATCCCAGATGTAAGAAGAAAAAGAAAAAAAAAAAGTGGTGAGGAAAGAAAATGAATAGACCGGCAAACAGGACTTGAATTTTTTTTTTCCTTTTTTTTTTTTTTTAAATGAGTACACATATCCCACAAGGCCTAAACAGTGGAGCTGAAGCTAGAAAAATAAAGAAAAAAAGTGCCAATGAAATGACCCCTTCATGGACAGTGGGTAACAATCCGTTTTACAACAGCAACAGATCTCTCTACGTTATGGCACAGGATACACAGGTTCTGCAGTTAAAGTTTCGACAAAACAGCCATGAGCGTCTTTGTTCCAACTAATCCCATCTCCCATTAAGAGTCATTTCTACTGTTATTTTGTATTCCCCCCACTTGGACGTTGTTAGCAGTGCTGAGCGTGGACAGGCTGATTCCCCAGAGCTCAACTGACTAGAGAAAAGGCAATTTATTCCACAGTATTATAGTTGTCAACACAGCATGGGGCTGCTGAAATGCAGTTGTGTGCTTCTTCTAAGAGAAACACAAAACAAAACCTAATGATCATTTTCTTCATAAACTCCCACCCTTACCTCCACTGATACTTCACCTTTTTTTTTTTAAACTTTAGTATTACTGTCTGGTTAGTGTTTCCTTCATCAGAAAGAATAAAAAGCAGCCATCCTTCACATGATTTAGAGCGAGTGTACAAATACCCGACCTTCAACTATACTTGGTCCTATATAAAGAAAAAGAAATTCAAACTGGACACACTCCAGAAGGTTATATGCTGGGATGTCTACTGTCCAAAAAAAAGAAAGAAAAAAGGCAGCCTTTAAAAAGAAAACAAAAAGAAATTAAAGAATATACATTACAGGAGCTGGCAAACAAAAGTATTAAGTGCCTGAGCCGTTGTTACTGTGGAATGTCCGTGGGTTTTCATTTTTCGTGTAATAGGGGAGGGGCTGCTATGCCAGGAGGAGAGTCCCACACCACCACCACATTTGGAAGGACAGAGGTGATACAAAAGTCCTCAGTTGGATCCCTTATTACAATCTACTGTGGGCTCGAGATGATCTACAGGGGAGTGGAGAGGGGCTGATCTCGCCAAGATCAAATAGTGATGCCCCAGAGCATCCTCGCATTTTTTGTTTTAAAAAACACAGACTAAGGGGTGATATCTGACAGGATGGGAGCCGGAGTGGCGAGTAGTGTTTGAAGACTGCCCAGGGAGGTTTAGTGTTTGCTTGATTTGAAAAGGAAGCGGAGGAGCAGGGAGGGAGGAAGTGAAAATTTGGCAAGAGGGACTTTCGAAGATTGGGGTGGATGGGTAGTGGTGGATCAGAGAGGGGAGCGACGGTGGTCCGAGATGCGCGCAGTCTCCCCACCAGGACGTGGAGGGGTGGGTGGGGGCAACGACAGAGGAAGACGTGACGAGCTTTAGTGCTCCAAAGGCATCGGCTGCTCGGGGAGGGAGTGTGTGTGATTAAGTGATGGGCACTAATGTGGACGAAAAATAATAAAAGAATAAGCTTCAAATTAAACACTAAAGCCTTAACTGTGAGTGTTCAGCGAGAATTTTTTTTTTTGCTGGTCTTTAAGTACAAATTTGTCATGACATCCTGTTAGCAACATGCTCATCTTTGCTATGGATCAACTGAAGAGTGCTTCGAGGGGTATTAAAGAGTACACAGAGCAAGTGCTTTGAGGGGGAGGGGGGGGGGGGGGGGGGTGATGAGTGGGTTGGGGTAATGACAAAAAAAAAAAAAAAAAAAAACCCACACAGCAAAGACAGATAACAAATGGGGAGAAGAGAAGGCAGAAAAACAAAAACTACAAACTAGGACTGGAAGTAGTGTGAAATGCAACAGGGTGGTAAGGGTGAGCTGCTAGGTAGCTGGGTACAGGCTGCTTTAGTATCCGGACTTCCTCAGGTACTCAGACATCTGAAATGCTTTCTTGTTGAGCTGCCCTCCATGGACACCTTCCTTCCCCATGACAATAACCAATGCTGGAGTACACAAAGGAAAAGAAACAAAATAAAATGAACAGGCATGTTGATTGCAGGGCTGGAAAAAGAATAACACTCAATGCCATCTCGGCCAAATATGGGGACAGAGCTCGAACCCTGTGCCGTTTAGAAATGCTCCTGGGGTTGTTTAAACGGGACCGTTCGGGGACGCGAGGGGGAAACATGGGCTCAACATTAGATAGAACAGATTTTTTTTTTTGCTTTGTTTTTTCCCCAAAAATTTTATGCTTTTTTTTTTTTTAAATTTTCCTTTGTTTTTTTTTTTTTTTTTTTATTTGTTTTTTTTAACCCTACACTGCATAAGCTACATCAAAACTAAACTAAAACCCTGAATCCCTCAAGTATTTTGCCATCGAGTATGCCTTCTTATTCAATCCGCCTCCATGGACCCCTTCTTTGCCCATTACCAAGACCAAGACTGAAAGAAAAGAGACAGAGAAGGGACATTTAGAGAAGGTGCGGAGATCACACAATGAAAAGAAGAAGAGCACAGAGCTAAAGCGGCAAAGGCAGACGAGACGGCTACAAAAGGAAGACAATGGCACAGAAAGCAGAGCGGTGCCTTCAACTCTGAAGGCTGTGCAGAGCTCCAACATTCATTTTCTTATCGGTGCTGCTGGTGGCGACAGGTCACGTTACAGTTAGGAAGACAGTAAGTGCAACAGGAAAATAAACGTGAAGGATGCATGCAAAGCCTTGTCGTCAGTTCTGTGATGCCCAAACAAGCAGAGGCACAGAGCTGGAGTTAGCACAGAGTCCACTGCAATAGCAAACTGCCACAAAGACTCAATGCATCGTTTATTATTTTAGAAACTATTAAGAGGACACTGCTTTCCCAGCATGCTGTGGTTTAACAGGAGCTAAAAGCCAGATCAAGGCTTTACTACACTTTAAACTGCTAAACGTAGACCACAGAACTCTGAAACTAGTCCAAAGTCCCTTTACAGTGATGAACAAATTCAATGCAGAGAGGCTGAAGTTTATCTTCCAAACTTCTTTGGAAAACTTTTTCTGATGCACTGTGTGAAAAATCTAGTCAGTGTTTTAGCCACTGATGGGAGTCAGTCTTTGTTTACCAGGTCAAATGGCTGCAAGAGTAGCTTCTATGTCCATTTTAGTTACATGAGTAAAATATCCAAATAATACCTGCTGTTTGGCCAAGAGGGTGGGGCACACAAAGCCTAGCATTTCATGGCTGTTTCTGCTCCTATCAGTCTGTTTAATGTGTCATTATGCGCCATGACAGCAGCAAAGAACAAGAAAGTGAAGTTAGGAACTATTAACCATCACTAATGCAGCAGCATGCTTGGCATACCTCTCCTCAATACATGTGTTTAAAAAAAAAAAACCCTCATGTGCCTCAAGTACTAGGACAGAGTGGAAGCGAGTGGGAAAAACAGGTTGTGAATTTGAAGGAAAGGGAGGGGGGGTGTTAAACCAGAAAGGAGGAAGATGCATGCATTCCAGAAAGGATTTCCCAGAAATCCTGATCCCAAAAGTGAGCCCAGAAACTGCTGATGCAGTCTCTGTTAGCTAGCGTACCTTGTGGCATGAACTGGGCAGGACAGGACATCGGGGCCCACACAGGCAACATGAAAACTGACAACTCTCAGGCAAGTCCTTAAAGACTCAACTTTGGCTTACTGAAATATTATCAAGGTTGTGACCCATGACAAGAAATACATTTTAAAAACCCTTTAAATTTAACCTACTGATGGTCACACATTTAAGGCTGAAGCTTAAGAATTGATCTAGTTTATAACCATTTCCACAAAGAAATGATACCCTTTAATTGTTCCGATTTTTGGCAGCTGTAAGAAGTTCTGAATAAACTGGAGGCAAAATGATTAAATTCACATATCAAAAAAGGTAAACATACACTTTACTAAACCATAACTGATTATGATTTTCTCATTTGTAAGCTGCTTAGTCTTAAAGTGTTAAAGGTAAACCATACCAATTAAACTGCAATACAACTATAGCGGGGAAATAAACTCATTCTTGGATAATAGTCATAGCAATAATCTCTGAATATGAACTTCCTGAGCTCAAACAACCTGAATATGCATTTCTACATGGAAGCAACTGCGGCCCGTTATCGACCGTCACTGAAAGTAATATCCAGACATTTTACACCCATCTGTCATATATTGAGGAAAGGTGCAGTCAACATCTACCCCACATGCTTGCACAAGACAATAATATCGTTTTAAAAGCAAAAATAAACAGCTAAACTAAAATGGTCAAACTCAAAGCAGGTTACTGTGTAACTACTCAAGATTTATGCTGCTAACAGCAGTATACCTGATGCTTACCTTTGGCTGCTCTGCCTACAGAAACATTGTATGTGGGCTCTCCTCCTTGACTCTTTGTTCGGATGTCCATTGTCCAGTCGTTGTCAATTTGGAGGCTGTCTCTGATTACGGAGCACTTTTTATTGCCCAAGGTCAGCCCACTGGTGAAGAATCCCTCTCGGTCCTTTCCTACTAACACATCAATTTCTTCAAGCTAGGAGGAAGCACAGAGATCAGGAGGTCAGGTACATCCTTGTTAAGATCAATGCAGAATATTGCTTATGTGGAGACACTTGAGGGTTTCTCCACAAACACAATTTAAACACATGTATTGCTCCATAATGTGGGTGCTGTGAAGCCTCAAGATTGAGCAAGTTAACTTAATTAGGTACACACACACACACACACACACACACACACACACACACACAGTGAAAGCCTGAGCAGACACCAGTGTTTCAAATTATTTGGCTGATGGCTGCATTGTCCAGTGTTAATCTGTTGTCTTCGATCAAATTTTGATGGCAGTTTTAAAAATTGGTGCAAGAAATCCAAGTTACTCATTTCCTGTGTTTCCCTGGCACAAGACGATCATCACATCAGCACCAGCCCAGATTTCACAACTGCTCCATCCTCAAGTTTAATTGCCCAGCCTCCTCTCAGCTCAGAATCTGCTGTCCCTCCACAACAAAAACATCATTGCTTAATATATAAATTGAGAAACATACTGAAATAATTTGGAATTTATTGTAGTAAAATAGTTCTAATGATAGATGCACAAGTGTGCACAACTCTAGTCTGTGAAATCCTTGTGCCCAGAGCTTGCATTCATGTTTAATCTGCAGCTTTTAAATTACAAGAGGGTAGAATTAGTATTTATTGCCACTACTGCACAACATTCAACTATGACTGAATTTATGCACATGATGTCCAGAGCTGGCTGGACTAGTTAATGGGGGTTTCAACATCTAAAAGGAAGTATATCCTAAACTAATCTGTACATCTTAAGAGTTTGTTCTGCACCAGGACCCATTTAAGGCACCAACATAAAAATGTATTTTACAGAAGACCTCCAGGCCAAATTTCCCTTATCATGAAGTATTTGGTTCGACAGATTACTCTGCAAGAGGCCCAAAATATACCAATGGGATATTTTAATTAATATGGCTTACAATTCAGTCATTAAAAATGTATGAGGTCATAGTTTCCATCTTTGATAGATTGCCCTTTTCCCCCCCTCGACCCCAGTCAACAAATTTCAAACCACACTGTATTATTGATGTTTAAATAACATTTCTCTCTAAAAGAGATGCGTATTAAAAGATTAAGTCTTGTTGAAAGGGTTTTTTTTATTTATTTAAAGTGTGTAATGGTTTTTATTAGTCATCTTAGCACAGAGGGCAGTGTTTAGACTGACACAGAGACCATCCAGCCCGGGGCAGATGAAAGCACATGGTCTGTTTCAAAGAGTCTCCTTTATACTACCGGTGGAGAAGTCCTGAAATCTCGACCATGCCGCAATAACGAAAACGTTAAGCTGCTAATATTTCACTTTTGGGGACAACTTATTTGTCTTCTTTGAAACTCAGTAAGGTAAAAAAATATATATACATTTTCTTGCTCAAACTACTTTATTTGGAGCGAACTGCAGAACAAAAGGCGTTGCCCCTTGAGTCCAGAAGTGCAGAGTCATGGCACACGGTCAGGAAGGGAAAACGGCAAACTCAAAGCACGTCGTACGATAACGATAGCATGGCGGCTACCTACAAGCCCAGGCCTGGGTTGCTAATTTTGTCACTTCAACCGGGAATGAAAAGCCGCCATCCCCACATGAAAACGACTTCAGATCCCCTGAAAACCTTCTGTATTCATTAAAAGGGGATTCCTTTTACCAAATGTAACCACCGGGCATGCTGGTTGACAGCCGGTAAAAGCAGGCTTCTATTACACGCTAAAAAGTCCATTAAGGAAACTGCTGTATTTCAAAAGGAAAAACGCTGCCGTTCCTTAGCTCCGAGTGGGCACTCCCAGTTAACCTCAGATAACGAAACAACAGTCCCCGCCACATGAGCGGGGTTTTCATTTTATAATAGCCAGCTAGAACTGCTAAACCTTCGTTATATTAACGTTGGAACCGGAGGAGTCCCGAATAAAAACGCAGATGACTGGCAAAATAAATTTAACGGACAAAATGGAGGATGAAGGAAAACCCCGAATGTGTCTGTTAAACAAGTTAGCTTTACTTTCAGTCGACTGAGTTTTATTTGTTGTAAAATAGGAGCATCCGACGCATGCTGTCCATAACACGGGGTGGCATGCTAATGAGAAAAAAAACGAGATCCGAGCCCAGACGTCTCGGTTAGCTTCCATGGACAAAAATGAATAAGAAACTGGGAGCGTGTCCGCCATCTTGGAAAAATGATGGGCGGTAGCGGTGGAGAGATTCACAGAAGCCGAATAGGAAAATTGAAAAGTACCAACGGAACGCCAGCACGTAAGGAATGCGTGCGAGCGCCGCCAACCCTGCGCCGTTAGCGTTAGCTAGTAATGACTGAGGATGATGGTGGTGGGGAGGGAGATGACCGGCCCGATTTGAGCTAACCGTGTAGTTCGCTAATCACTGCTAACGCTGACTTAGTCTGCATGGAAAAGCTTATGGTAGCCGAAACTACTAAGCAGTTTTTAAACATGCGAATGACTAATTCAGGATACAATAGTTTTATAGGACTGCCGTTTAATTTTCTTATATTACTGTAGCTTTTCCAATGCGGCTAGTTACTGTTAGCAGCCAAGTTAGCCGCTTTAGCGCGAGTTCGCGGCAACGATGATCTCTAGCTTGAGCTCTTCGGTGCTGCACAGTTATTTTAAAAGGGGAAATGGCTTAAGCGTTAAGATAGTAGACGTACAATAAAAGCGGGAAAAGAAAGGTGGCAATTGCAGGCGACAGGTTGAAAAGCAACGGCGCACACATGCCAGTGGATCCTATGTGTGACCACCGGATACCATGTGTACCCACACTGCTTCGCTTATCCCCCATTCAACAAGGCCTGGCATGCAGACAAACATATAAGCGACATGCAAAAATGTGCATTATGCTCATACACAACTAGGAATACCGACGTACAGCACATACGTACCGTTATGTTGGCAAAGGTACCGCCGACAAAAGATGCCCAGACATATTTGGCGTCCGCATACCCAACAATGGCCGCGTCCTGGCAGCTGCCATCGGCCATCAGGTTGTCCACGTAGCTTTGCCAGGACATGTTTGTGAAATTAGTTTTAAGGTGAAAAAAGTAAGCTAAGTCACGATCGCCTCTTGAACGACGAAGAAACTGTGAGAAAGCTGTATTTATCGGTGGTTACACGGGCCTCCAGCAAGCAAAACCCCCCCGGCACCGTTACGTCCTGGCTTTCTTCTGGTCTAGGCAACGAAAAGGAGCCGCTGCAACCGGACAGGCGCTTGGGTGTAGTCCTGACTAAATCACTCCGCCCGAGTCGTTGTTCGTCTCTCCTCCCATTGTATAATATAGGAAGCGGCGGAGGAATATCATGGTTTATCGCGACAGCAATAAGGAACTCGGTATTTTTCTCAAGTGCATCAAAGATTTAGCCAATCTTCCAGATTTTTTAAGGCCTTAAACTTGATTAAAAAACAAGTTTACATTTGCAAAGGAGAATTTTAATGGTTTAAGGCTCATTTAAAGCTTAGACTATAGTAAGTTATTCCGTTGTAAAGTTTAAAAAGGCATTTTGTTTTTACACAGTTTATTTTTTTCACTTTATATTGATAATTTAAGACACGCTGGCACCCATCTCTTTATTTAAACACTGGATTAGTGTTTTTTGTTAATATTAACTATTACATTAAAAGTTTTATAGTTCTTGATTTAACATTCCAGTGATGGCTACGCAGTCCAGTTAAGCATCTGAGAAAATTCTTCCTGGACTCTGTTAACTACACTGGTCATTTGAGTTACTGTGTCATATACAGAATGACACCTGCTAGAAGAAGCACTCTCAAAAGATCACAGGTGAAAACAGAAAGAGGTAACTGAAAATTATTTCATTGTTTAAGCTCTCAGGATCACGAGAGAAAACCTGTTGTACCTGTTGGGTAGAGCATGTGTCAAACCTGTAATCCCAAGAGAAAAATATGAACGTAATATAATGTGAGGCAGCCATCATTAGCACTGTGTCAAAGGGAAAAGCTTTTTTCCATATATGTGGCTAATGTTTACACGTTAAGCATGGTTTATGCTCGAGAATGCATTCCAGTGAATACGGAGCAATCACGTTTATTTACTTTTTTATGCAAGTTGCTCATAATTTTATTCTGTGTTACTTCTCTAGAAGTGCTCTTACAGTGTGGCAGTATGACAGTTGTCACAAAGTATGTAAATGTAGGATTTTTATGGTGGCAGGCCAAAACTGTCCTTTAACCTTTTTCAAAACTATTTCTTTGTTGCAATTTCACTGTTTATTCGGTGTTGCTTTGCAAGTTTAGCTCAAAAAAAAAGAAAAGAAAAGCCTCACAGCATCTCACACAGTAATTGCACCCACTGAAAACAAAGGGGGAAAAAACCATAAATAAATAATAAACATAAAACAAGCTCGTTCTTTGGGAGGCAGTTGGAATAAAAGGAATAAACACAGCTGTGTTTTTTTAAGAGTTCAGAGTGCACATGTGTGCATCTGTCCAGCATGCTCTGATGACCACAAATATAGGGGTGATGAGGACGCTGAGCTTCTACAGGTGCAGCAGTTTGGTTAAGGACGCGCTCCAGCCAGTCACACACCTACGGATGATGTCAGCCGTGCGTCAGATCTGTGACTACGAGGCTGCTGTGTTTTGTATTTCTATCTGTTTGTGTTTGCTCCATGGAAACCATTAATAATCAGGCCACTCTTGTGATCAGTGTGCTTAAATTAGAAGACTGCTCTGCTCCTCCTACTCTGGTGATATGTGTGTGATCTTCATTTAGGGAACCCTTCCCTGGGGTTTCGTCTTCTCTTCCAGCTCTACGCAAACTAGCTTAAAAGTATGTGCTCAGGCACCTTGGGTGGCCACCTCTATTTGGCAGGTGTACAAAAACAAACAGAGGTCAGCCAGCCTGTTCAGTGACAAAGAGTGAAAGGAGAAAGTGGCATTTGCCGCCCAGATTAATTTGACTCTCAGTGAAATGACATCTGTTAGGAAGCTGGCGTGCCAAAAACTTCCCAGAGGGATTCAAGTGAAATGCACCAGGAACTTGGAACCATTGCAGGATTTGGATATCAAATTGAAAACACTAACTGGAGATAAATCGTTTAGACTCAAACTAATGTGAAAAAAGATTAAACAACTGTAGGTAAAATGGCTTTTCTTTACGTTGTGGGCATTTTTTAAGTGTGCCATATACACAGCTTCCTCATTCTGAGTCTTTTCAGCACATGACAGTCTTATCTCTTTCTAGAAACGTCTACTTAATCCTCGTTCTCTCCCTCTTCCTGCAGAAGAATGGGCGCGAAGAAAGTTATTAATTGACCAAGGTACAGGACTTGAGCGGGGCAGAATGACTTGTCAGTCAGGCCACACCCATATCCTCATCTCCCATTGGATGCCGACAGTTTCCATGGCCACCTCTGTTTTGCACTTCTGCTTGGGCAAAATAGTACCACTCACAACCACACCACTCAGCTTACACATGAGTCATGGAGATACAGAAAAGAGCTTACTTGTTTGCCTTAGAAAAGGTTTGCTTTTTTGGACAAGAGCATTGTCATCATAGCTGGATATCACCGCCCACCTCAGCCACCCCACTCCTTTTCCTTTTTGCAGATGTATGCATTCCTTATTTTTCAAGCATGACAGAACTTAAAGTTCTCAAGGATCAGTGTTTGTAATGGAAAGTTTTTTATATGCTCTGATGAAGTGAATAAAAGCAGGATAAAGTTGTTGCAGTTTGTTTTTTGTCTCACTTTCTCACTGAAATGAATAGACTGGATTGGAGAGTTTTCTTGTAGTGTAGCGCAC
Organism: Neolamprologus brichardi; assembly: GCF_056152115.1. NCBI lineage: Eukaryota > Metazoa > Chordata > Actinopteri > Cichliformes > Cichlidae > Neolamprologus > Neolamprologus brichardi. The sequence goes on along the minus strand of NC_142118.1, from coordinate 35,913,862 downwards.
GCCCTGATTTCAACAAATGTGCTGTGGCATCCTGTTAAACAGGCTGTGTCGAGGCATTTTGAAAAAAGCAGGACATGTTCAGAGTACACGGAAGCAAACGCTTTGGCAGCGTTGATATAATTATATCTGCGCCAAATTGCACTGCACAGCCTTTTTGCATTTATTTATTTATTACCTGGACTTTGCACCACAAGGAAGTTCATGGTCAATAACCCCTGTCATGGACTGCACATGCAGGTCGAGGAAGAAGCCTTTAAAGAAATACTTTTTTTATATTTGTGGAGTACTTCTTGATAAACTAATGGGACAAGACAAAAATAACTTTTGGTTTTAAAAAACAGGTCAAACATGTTCACTCCTGCTTTATAAAAAAAGGCAATTATGCTTTCAGACAATGTAGGGTTTTATCAGATGTTTTGCACACCTGTTCAACTGCCCCTTAATGCAAATATCTAATCGGCCAATCACAAGGCAGAACTCAGTGCATTTAGGCATGTAGACATGCAGCAGAAGACCACACCAAGTGCCATTCCTGTCAGTTAAGAACTCTCCTGAATTAGACACCAGATGATTGGAAAAACTTCACCTGGTCTGCTCCAACATTCGGATGGTAGGGTCAGAATTTGGCGTAAAGGACGTGAAAACGTGGCTCTATCCTGCCTTTTATCAAGCGGCGTTGTGTCAGGGTGTTGAGATATGTTCTGGGCACACTGTGGGCCCTTAAGTACCAGCTGAGTATCTTTTCAACACCACAATCTACCTGAATATTCCTATCGTGTTCATCCCTTTATTAGTACAGTGCACTCATCTTCTGACGGATGAAGCACCATGTCACAAAGCTCAGATCATCTCAATGTGGTTTCTTGAACACAACAATGAGCTCACTGTACTCAAACAGCCTGAAGATATTGTAAAAGAAAAAAATGCTGTTCTCTCTGTATTTTTATTGAAGAAAAATATCCATGAATTGCTCCACTGCATGTTTTCAAGGCAGCTCTATGGCACTGAAAGATAAATGATAACAATGCTGAAGACAAAGTTAGAGAGGCAAGGCTAAGATAGTTTGGATATTTTTAGAGGAGGGATAATAGATGTATTGTAGAAATGGTGTTGACTATGGAGATACCAGGCAGGAAGTAAAGGGAGCAGCCAAAAGAAGAAGAAATGTATGAACGGTGACCACCAGCATGTTTACGATGCAAAGAGCCGAGTTATTTTTAATGTAACATTATAAATACTAGAGCAGGAGGACATAGGGTTAGAAGTTACCAACCTTTAGTCCTGCACGGCAGAATCGGCAGGTAGCTCTGCTTTGTCTTGAGAAGCCTGAACTGCACTCATTTCAGAACCTTTTTTCGCCACAATTTAACAAAATTATTTATTCATGACCCCAGTTCAGTCTTTGTCTTGTGTAGCAGCAGGGAAAAAAAGGACCTATTTTTGACTCATACATATGAAAGTAGTAGAGTCCATCTGTTAGTCGAACCTCGGATGCAGGAGGAACAGTGTGGTTTTCATCCTGGTTGTGGAACACTGGACCAGCTCCTTGTTCTCTTGAGGATGCTTGAGGATGCATCAGAGTTTGCCCAACCAGTCTACATGTGTTTTGTGGACTTGGAGAAGGCATTCAAACGTGTCCCCCTGAGTATCCTATGGGAGGTGCTTCAAGTATGGGTTGTCTGGCCTGTTGATACAGGCCATTCGATCCTTATATAACTGTTGCAGGAGCTTGGTCTGCATAGCCGGCAATAAGTTGGACTTGTTTCCAGTGGGTGATGGACTCCACCAGGGTTGCTGTTTGTCACAGATTCTGTTCATAATTTTTATGGACAGAATTTTTGGTATAGCCAAGTGGCAGAAGGCTTCCACTTGGGTGGTCTTAGAATCGTAGATGATGTGGTTCTGTTGGCTTCATCGGGTGAAGGACTCCAACTTGCACTGGAATCGGTCGCAGTCAAGTGTGAAGCAGTGGTGATGAGAATCAGCACCTCCAAATCTGAGGTCATGGTCCTCAGCTGGAAAAGGGTGGAGTGCCCACTCTGGGTCAGGTGTAGGGATGGGTACCGGTATTTCTGACATAAACGATAGTAACCAGACCGAAAAGCAGCGCACGTTTCGGTGCTTTATTTTCTCTGAGATGTCATACACTTTGAATTCTAGCCAATCATTTTACCTTTGCAAGCGTAGTAGGCGGGCTCGGGTACATATGTTCTTTTAGAGCAGAGCTACAAATTAAAAATGCCCAAGGCAAAGCGGTCAAAGTCTGGCTGTACTTCACAGCAAAAGATGCAAACTCAGCAGCTGCAACAAGTGCTTTAAGCTGATACTGTGATACTGTCAAAGGAGGTAACACCTCGAATCTGATGAAACACCTGGCGACGTATAGCATTTTATTAAAAGCCGAGAAATGCACCATATTTGATAGCTTGCTACAAGACCTCACACCGTGCACATCTACTGCGGGTGGGTTGCCTGTTATCGGACCCGGAGTTAGCAACATCCCCCAAAAACCCGAAGAGGAGAGTCCTGGCCCCTAGCCCTGCCAGTGTAGCAGAAATGATGAGGATGATGATGCACCAGCAGCTGTTCTTCTCTGCGCGAGTAGCTTAATGTTGTTCGTGTGTAATTTACGTTGAGTAGGCTAACCACGTTATTACATTAATGCATGTAAGGTGAACTAGCAAACATCAAGCATAGCTGTCTTCTTGTTTGATGGCAGATACTCCCTTCCCCCTGGCCAAAAAGGCTAAAATGACCAAAGAAAAAGTGGAAAACAGTTAAACATGAGAGGTTTTTGGACAAAGTTTGTGTTCTTCATTCTTTAAGCACCGGCACCGTTTCAAAAGTACCGGTTTGGTACTGGTATGGGATAAAACCTAAATGATACCCATCCCTAGTCAGGAACGAGTTCCTTCCCCAAGTGGAGGAGTTTAAGTATCTCAGGGTCTTGTTCACGACTGACAGGGACAGACAGTTTGTTGTTGTGGCTGCAGTGATGTAGATGTTGTACCGGTCTGTCATGGTGAAGAGAGAGCTAAATGTAAAAGCGAAGCTCTCAATTTACTGATCGATCTACGTACCCTCACTTATGGTCACGAGCTGTGGGTAGTGACCGAAAAAACGAGATCGTGGATACAAGTGGTGGAAATTAGATTTGTTTTGAAGCGTGGCTGGCCTCTCCCTTAGAGGTAGGGTGAGGCGTTTGGGCATGCGGGAGGGGCTCAGTGTAACACCGCTGCTCCTACATATTGAAAGGAGCCTGTTGAGCTAGTTCGGGCATCTGACAAGGATGGATCCTGGGCGTCTCTTAGATGACCTGTTCTGAGCATGTCCCACTGGGAGGAGGCCCCAGGGCAGACCCAGGACAGGACTTGCTGGAGAGATTATATCTCTCAGCTGGCCTTGGAATGCTTTGGTGTTCCCCCGGAGGAAGCTGGAGGAGGTGGCAAGGAGAAGGAGATCTGGGCTTCTCTGCTTAGGCTGCTCCCCCCGCAACCTGGCCCGGATAAGCAGAAGATGGATGGATGGGACATGAAATTTCTCAAAGGTTAAGATTAGTGCTGTCAGCGTTAATCTTGTTAAAATGGCGTTAACGCCATAACTGCAAATCTCCGATAGCAGGTTAGCTCGGATCGCCCTGTGCATGGGGCTGCACGGCATCAACGTGTTAGCGTGGTTAGCTCGTTAACGCATTAGCGCCGTGATCTGCGTTAACTCACAAATGGAGATTTGCTGCGTTAACACGGTTATGGCGTTAATGTCATTTCAACAAGATTAACGCTGATAGCACTAGTTAAGATGTTTCAGAGTCACTGAATAAATCAGCGTTTTGGACAAAATAATTTCCCAAACTTGGATTTTTGTGCACAATTCACACATTTTTAAAAATACAGTGTGTTTGTCATTGGGTTGTTAAGCTGTAAAGAGTTATGCTGAGGTGATTTAATGCTAAAGCGTTCATGAAACAAACCCCAACCTAACAGACATGGTTTAAAAAGGAAACTGAGCTTCTTTGTTTGTTTTTAACTTGAATTCCTTCCTGGGGCACCTCGGGTGCAGTGCATTAAATATTGAGCAGCAGCAGGTAGAGAAGATGGAGTGCCGGAGCAGCTCCTTTCCTAGAAAATGTCTCTGCTCTGCTCACCAGGTCCCGGCTGTCACAGACAATAGAAAATCAATAGCAGCCAAGACTGAGGAGGCGATGGATACTCACCAGTGGATGCGCACATGCTCTCCATTTGAGAAAGCCCATGGACAGCTCTGACAGATGAGCCATCAGAAGCATTTTCATTGGTTCTTTAATAGATGCATGTGATGAATTTCCCTTCAAGAAATGTTTTAAATATAAAGTTTTTATCCAATGAGGTCGGGGCAGAGCTGGAGAATTAAAGTTTAAACATAGTTATTGGTTAATTGAAATAGAAAATTTCATGGCTACAGTAACATCTCCACACAGGTACCCACCCAGCTTGAGTGGACGTACACTGATCGTGACAGTAGGTGTGGACGGCACGCACACATGCAAATGGATTCTCAGCACACAAACGTTTTCTCATGTGAAGACACTTGTAAAATGTGGGCATGCAAATACGCGTGATCCGTAGTCCACGACACACGCGATAGTTACCTTGTGTAAACCCACCTCCAGGGCGATGATGTGGCCAGAAGGACTGGCCTGCAGAGGTTAGAGGAAAAGAAAAACCCGGAGAAAACCTTCTTTAATTTCCTATTTGTTCTTAGGAATGACGATAAAGATTCGATAGACTCTTCTTCATATTCCAGCACCCATATTTTGGTCTTCTTGAAATAAAAAGGTAATAAAAAGACAAAGGAATGAATCTGATTTTATTTGTATTTATAATCCAGCATTTTTGAGTGAAGCAGCCTTTCAGCAGCGCGCTACTGTAAATGCAGCTCTGCATTCACTGGTGCTTCTGTGGTATGGACTGGATATAAAGCGCCAGTGTTCTGCTCAGATGAATAGTCATGATTCATAGTGAAGGATGAAGAGAATCTGAATCTCATTGTGGAGGGTTATTTTCATCCTCGGATCATTTTTTGTTCTGTGTTAGCTTCTTATGACGATCGCAGCTCCTTGTTCATTTTAGTATTGTTTTGAAGACACCTTCAGTCGTACGCAGGTCGCACAGAGTGAAGCGCACTCATGAGCGGTCAGATAGATAAACGTGCCTGTGGCAGGTTTATCTATCTGAATTTTCGAAAGTGTAAGTAAGAAATATCATTTCATATATTGCGACTTAGACATGCTGTAGGTCTTGGGATGTACAGAGGCACGCATGATGCTCCTCGCTCTGTTCCTTCAAGTCACACCTCTTGGCTCTTTCTGCCCTGCACTATGAAAAAGTCACCTGTTCCTTATCCAAACTTTGTGGCTCTCTCTTTGAATTTTCTCTCTGAGATTCTGTAGGTGGTGCTGTTATCTCTCTGTTTATCTTCCTACTTGCTCAGATTGAAAATAGTGAGATTCTTGAGGGTTTTATTCACCAGTGGCACATTAGTGTTGTTGAAGAAAGAATAGATCTTAATGTGAGGTAACTGTGAAACATTATGACTTCGTGGGGGAAACACACAGATATCATTACCCACAGCTGAGTGCGCTGCACATCGAAACATGCTACTGCCATTGTAAAAGAGCAATGGGAAAGGAAATGATCTTCAAAGCCAATAAATGTGCAGTTTTTACGGCATCTTTGAAACAATCACAAAGACATATGTTTCTTTTAGTCAAAAAACAAGCCGGTTTAAATTGGAGCTGTTATAATTTCTTTATTTTCTGTCAGACGAACACTGTTACGGTGGTGGATTTTGAATAATGAGCTCAGTCTGTGTGCAGGTGGGATGTAGTGTGGTTGTAAGGCCATGTGGTCAGCTCAGGCACAACATCCGTGTGCAAGGAGCAGATTGTTAGAAGAAACTTGGCTTCATAAAAACCCAGTTTAAGGCAAATAAGCATCATCCTGAGATGAGCTGATGAGGTCTATTCTGAAGTTGGGGGCTCATTGACTGTCATTGTGTTGATGGTGGAGAAGAAACAGGTTCAAAACACTGCGAAACTCAAGTTGAGCTCAAAAAACTCCAGTTGATGCACTTCAGAGCAGCTCCTGAGTGGCTTTTTTTAGAAGACAGAAACCACAAGGTGAAATCCTAGAGAGCAAAACTGAGTCGCCACTTGTGGATGTTTTGTTTGCATTATTTTCATGCTCATTTGACTAACACAGCAGTAAACATTTATGCACAAATGCCTTCGGTCAGGTGGACACACTCCTGAAAGTGTCCATTTATGACAGCTTGGCTCCTGGTGAGCTGCTGGACCCTAACCCTAAGCTCTGGGGACACATTTGCAACACCTGGTTAACGCTTTGAAAACCCCACCCACTGTCGTATATGAATACAGTTACACATATCTGCACGGTACCTACCCGCAAACCACTACCCACCCACTCACCCACACAACGCACAGCCACAATGCAAGTCTTCTTAAAAGAGCAGCTGTCATTTGCAAGTCAAAACAATAGTAAATGGGGAGCGCCACTGCAGCATATATCGCTTTGTGTGTATGTCTGTGCGTGTGAGGGAGTTCATTTGGCACCAGTGATCTTTGATTTTACTCTGCTGGATCTTTTAATTGCTTTTTGATTTATGGAGCCATAATGTTGCACACTCGGGCCAAGTAATAGGATTTAACAAGACCTCCATTTCCCTTCATCATCTGTGGGTTGACCGCTATATGTGTGAGCAGCATTCTTCTTTGTTTTTTTAATTTAATTTTTCTTAATCCATTTAGTTATTCTTCTCTTTTTAAATCTGATTTATCTCTTCTTTTATTGATGTATTTTTTATTTTATTATAATCTCTTAATAGCCTTTTTAAACCATCCCAGTTTATATATGAATAGATATTTAAACACACACAGAGAAAGCAAGAAAGTGCTTTTACTGCTCAACGATGACACCTTGTGGTTGTAAGTGTTTATTGCAGCAGCTCAGGGGCGTCATTACGTCAGTCTGACACAGATGGCGCTGGAGAGCTGCTGGATGAGGGGAAATAAAAGACTTGGCATTGTCGCCGCGAGAGGTCCTCGGGCAAGAGAGAAGACGAGTCCGAACAGTGAAGTTTATGTAGAATTACATCATGGCACTCTTCCAAATCGATGAAAGCTGGCAAGTAAGTACGGTGGGAAAAGTTGTTGAATAAGTTAAGTCAAAACTCTGTTGCTGTCCTCAGGTTTGTTTCGAGTATTAACAGATGACACAGACACACACATGCTGGCACTCGCCCGTGATTTACCCATATACCACCTTCTCATCTAAAGGCACAGGAACAGACTTCCACTGCTCAGGTCCTCCAGCTTCACCGCAGGTTTTCTGCAGGCTGTCTCTGTAATGAGAGCTTTCTCTGCTGTGTCACATTCAAATTTCAAAATGATTCATCTTTTGAAAATTTTGCAGGCATTTACCTGCCGTGAAGACCGCCCTCGCTTTAATCTGGCAACAAATAAATAAAATAATAGGCGTAGCTGCTGTAGGGGAAACACATTAGTTTCTGCAGGATTATTGATCTGGTGTCAGTGTTAGCAAACAGCAAGAAGTCACACTTTTGTTTAAGCTGTTTTATCTGATTATTTAATGTTCTTTGTCTATTTTTTTTATTTATTTAAAGATACATAAAAATTAGGGATGCAACGATACCAATTTTTTCAAACCGATATGATACCGATACTTGGATCTGAGTACTTGCCGATACAGAGTACAAAAACCGATACTTCTACCACACACACACACACAAATGCAATGAATTGAAATTTTATTTTATTCTCTGCCGATTAAAAATAAAACCTTAATAAAAATGACCACAAAAATATTTCAAGTGAAAAATAAGCACTTCTGTTAAATTATTGCGGAGTCTCCATATTGTAATTTAACAAAATATCACTGAACTATTGGCACTGTCACGAGCTTTCAGAATAATAAATAAACACTTCTGTTTATTTATTATATTTCATATCACAGCTCGAGTATGCTGAGAAGACGGTGCAATCCTGTTTTCCACGACTGGCATTGGCTGGTCATCCAGAGCGATAAAATGAGTCAGAGCCTCTGTTATTTTAACTGCCCGTGGATTTTCTCTTGACATTTTTCTTCGCTTTTCCAAAACCAAAAAGTTGGCTGTTCTGGTCGACACTGCTGACATTTTGTTTAGCCTAGCTACAGCAGCCTCCAGTTTCTCTTTTTTCATCTGGAGCTGCCAGTCTGACTCGTCTAACCCTGTGCCTGTTTAGCGCGGGATGTCCCCCTAGTGGCCAATCTAAAAAACTACAACAGAAATGACAAGCCACCCTCTGATTAATGAAATAAGTTAGTATCGGTTCATGGTATCGGTTAACTTTTACGAGTATGAGTACACACACTTTTTACAGTATCGGCCCCGATACCCGATACCAGTATCGGTATCGGTGCATCCCTAATAAAAATGAAACATTGGCGCAGTTTTGTCCTTCCAGGCAGCAGCTTTGTGCTGTTTCTTGTGCTCTTCACACATCAAGACATTTTCCTTTGAGAGATCGTTTTTAGAAACACTGGAACTTCTGTAATTAGGAGCAAGAAGATTCACGACTAAAGATGTCTGTGAAGATTCTCAGTCATCCAAGTCATCGTAGTCTAAGGAGCTTGGAAAGAAAAGTGTCTGGATTTCTTTAAGTTTCTTCAAGACCTTTCACCCAATGACTGTATAAAAGATTTTTTCTGCTGTTTTCTACAGTCATCGGTTTCACCTCTCATCCAAGAAGCTTATTCAGTTCTAAGAGCAATTGGTGGAGAGTCCCAGATTCACGACTCAAGGTTTTATCGTCATTCCAGCACATGTATTCACAGTGAAATCAAATGACCTGCACTCAGGACAGTTAACACCAATAATCTCATTTTTAATCAGACAATATTAAAACATCTGTAACAAAGTGAATGCTGTTAATGCTCCAAAGGTAGTCGAACGTTAAAAGTCCGCTATGCCCCAGTAGCACACTCTGGTGCAGCTGACGTAGCTGATTCATTAAGTAGGCTTCAACACAATCACATTCTGATAGAAAATGTACATCGAAATTGCTTTTGCGATGCTCCTGCACAGCAGGGTGCACACTCATTCAAGGAAACATGTCATTCATCCTGGAAACCGCAGCAGATTTTCAGATTAAATGTGCCCCAGTTCTTGGTGGCACAGTATTGAACTGAGTCTTCCTGCAAGACCCTCTTTGCCTCCTACATGCTAACATCCTCAGCTTTTAAAAGCCAGATTCACAAAACCAACCAATGTCACCCCCTTTGTTAGACAGCACAGCATCAGAACCTGCGTGGGCCTGACCATATTCATTTTGTTTATCCAGTGCTAGCTGGATAGATCGCTGGAGATTGGGACACCCACGCGCACCTCTCACCCCAACCTAAACCCTCCTGATGGTCCTGGTGGCCCTCACTGTAATCCAGATCAAGTCTGGCAATTAAGGAAATAGGTTGTTCAGGACTTGGAACACAATGAGGAGATTAAGAGATGGAAGTACACCTGCTGGAAAAACAGTAGGGGAACATTATGGCCTGTCAGGCCAAAGGTCGCAAGGCAGTGAGTCCTGTAAGGCTGGTGGGAGGAAGAGAGTAGGAAGGATAATACAATGAATGTTTGCAGATGTGCTGTTTGAAGAGTGAGAGGTTAAGTAGGCTGTCGGTAATCATTTAGTGTAATGCAATAAATCGTCATGCAGATTTTTGACTTGGGCAACTTTATCAAAATTGCCCAATTTTTCTTTAACGCTGCAGCGTAGCAATAGTCAACACCGCCCAGAAAGCATGTCTTATTTTGAAATGTATCCTTTGAACTCGATGTCTGACGTACGGTTAGCTCCATAATTTGTTGGACTTTTTCTTTTTTGCCTCTGTACAGCACAACAGTCACGTGTGACCAAAGTGCAGGCTTTTAGCTTTAATTGAAGTGTTTTTTTCTTTTTTTGTTGTTGTTTTTTCAAAGGTCTTTAGTAATTACAGCAATTTTGGAGTCTGGACAAACTAACCTCATTTTAAATATTCTATCAGCACTCATGTCATCGAGAAACACCAGTAACCCCGTTCCCCCGGCAGCCACACGTGCCCACACCGTAACACTGCCGCCTCCATCTTCGACAGTAATGCGGTATGCTTCAGACGACGCTGGCTTCCTGTTTGCACATTGTTGTAAATCCTCTGATTTTAGACCTTGACAGCGACTCACCTGCCTCCTCGAGAGCATTCTTGGCCTGGTTAGATATCGTGAAGTTGTTTTTCTTGTCTTATTATAGACTTAAGTTGCTTTCTGTAGTCTTTCAGGCCTGTTGGACCAGACAGCTGATTAGGCAACTCTTAAAGTTTCTGCTATCTCTCTGAGAAGTTTGTGTTTGTTTTTCTGCTCAGTGATAGCCTCCGTCACTTGAACTGACTTCTCTTGGGGCCTCATATTTGAAATTAAAGTGAAAAGCTATAAAACACAAATTCAAAACTTTGTCACTTTCTTTTGAAGTACCAAGGGAACGGGCCTCACCAGTCATCAGTCAGTTGTCCAATTAATTAGGAGCCTCTGAAGATGGGGGACTGTGACTTAAACTAAACCGAATTAAAGCTGATGTCTGCACTTCAATCACATGATCAACATCTGTAGTGGTGTACAGGGGTAGAACTACAAACTTTGTATCTTTGCCTAACAAATTGTAGTCCTAACTGTATAACTCTTTATTTTCATTGCACAGTCACAGTGTCAAACTGGAGAACTTTCCCACATCACTGCTACACGAAAGGCAATCAAATTACAATAAATAATTACCATATGTATAGAATAAAATATAGACAACATGTGCAGAGTTAAAAAAGTATGTGTGGGTCATCAGGTTTTGATCAGGGCTATAAAAGCTGTCCCTGCGTCTGTTTGTCCCAAATCTTCTGGCTATCAGATACTCATCACTGCTTATCAATGCCGATAATCATATTAAAATAGGCCGCTTTTATTAACCTATAAAAGTCTTGGGCACAGCAGAGATAGGTGTCAGCATGCTTGCCCTCATAAACATGAAGCAATCGTTTTGCAATAGAAAATCAGAGGTTTATGTATTTAAATAATTAACGATTAATGAAAATATGCTTGGTATAAACTGAATGTATACTAATCTAGTAAATTTTATTTTGACCAGATTCTATGAAATTTAATGTTTTAAAATGTAGCTAAATAACACGGATGTAATGAAATTATTTAGATTCTGGCGTAAATATTTTCCTCAGTGTAGATCGGGGGTGTCCAACTCCTGGTCTCAAGGGGCGGTGTCCTGCAGGTTTTAGATCTCACCCTGGATCAACACACCTGAATCAAACGATTAGTTCATTACCAGCCTCTGGAGAACCTCGAGGGCTGTATCCCAATTCAGGCTTTGCAGCCTTAAAGTATGCAGCCTTAACGGTCCACAAAGGCCGCGTACTTAAAGACCGCTAAGGCCGGAAGTGCGAGGCTTGTGAAATGGGACGGTCTAGCCTCCGTCGCGCTGCCCAGGTTGCCTAGCAACCATGATACTAACAGCTGGAAACGTTTCATACAGCTTTGTTTGACAGAAATGAAGGAGAAAATCTTTTGTTCATTTGTTTGTTTGTTTCTACATGAGCTTTGATCATTCTCTGTCAGATTAAGCTCAGCTATTGAACGGCGTATATTTTAAAGTAAAGGCTTTAAAACCAAGTTAGTACAAACGTCACTAATGTCACATAACTCTGCCGACATGTGGCCAACAGGAATGTTTTAATGTTCTTTGTTATTAAACATTTGCACATAAATAAGTGACATAATATTCAGTACTTACTTAAAGTTTACTCTTCGGGCGCCCCTCATCCTGTTTTTTTTCGGCAAAATTATCCACACCCACCGCCGCGCTATGCATTCTGGGATATGTTGGGCCACGAAGTCTACACCGCCACGTCCTTAAAATTCAGGGAAATGAAGGACGCATTTGAGGGCCGCATTTCGAGCAGCCTTCGAATTGGGACAGCCTTCGTCGCGTCGCTGTGATGTAATCGGCCTTAAAACGCGGCCTTTAAGGCTGCAGACCCTGAATTGGGATACAGCCCTCAAGACATGTTGAGGAGGTCGTTTAGCCATTTAAATCAGCTGTGTTGGATCAAGGACACATCTCAAACCTGCAGAACACCGGCCCTGGAGGCCTGGAGTTCCCAACCCCTGGTGTAGATGAAGACTCAGAGCATGCAACGATGCAAGCTGCAGCCCTGAGAAGTTCTTCTGCATAAATGATTAATACTTCATAGATTTTAGCTTTAACGACTGCAGATGGAGGCGGCTGGATGTTTTAAACATCGCTTCTTTTGATTTTACTTGAAATAACCCACATCTCATCATGCTGACATGCACGGGGGCATCTGTAGCTTGAAATAAAAGGCTGGGATTAAAGAACAAGTTTGACTTTTCACCTCTAACACAACCACAAATGTAACTACAAAAATCTATAAACATGAAATATTGCGCTTGTTTTAAAAAAAACAAAAACTACATTTTGATATTTGTGTGCTAGTTATGTGTGTGCTGGAGACAAAGACGCTTGCAATCCTCCGACTATGTAGGAGGTTTGTTTAGGAATAAAGACTCTGTTTCATCAGATAAATCATTTTCTGGGAACGAGATGTTTTTGTCAAAATGATTCAGCTGAACGATCGAGATAAACATCTGAAGGTAGAGCAGAATATAATAACTGCAAATTTTCCACCAAAGACAGTTCTCCTTTCCCTCACAAATGCCTGTTTATGCTCGCTCTGCTTAGGCAACATGCGCCCCTGCATTACATCATACAGTAGCTTCGAGGAAATAACCCAAAATCCCCAAAAAAGGGGAAACTGTTCGAGGGGATTGGAGATTTGCTCTGTTATTGTTTTGCTGCAGTTCTAAACTTTCCACATAAGCATGAAAAACATACAAGGTCGGCTCTAAGTGGGCGTGCACGCTATTGTTTGCATGCTCAGCAACCTGTAGCTGGATTCATGAATCATCGAGTTTCTCTCTGTCAGACACTTGAGAGATAGTCCTTTAGGCCTAGTGGTTGGATAAAAGAGATTTCTACTGTTTTATTTGGTCGCTGCTGCGGTTTTTTTTTTGCACAATGAAGCCATGAAGCCGTCTCGTTCAGGATTAGAGCTCAAAAATCTGCCCTCCCAAGGAATGTTCTCTCACTTTATTACAGCGTTATTCGACGTGTTGCAAGGGTTTTAAACCTCCAAGACCTTTAACTGTGTGCTTGTAATTATTGGTGGCTTGGTATTTTCATAATTAGGCAAATTAAGCACTTCCGTCTTGAACTGTTATTAGAAAATTACCGGAACATATGCATTTCTATTTCAAGCAAAGACACATTCAGGCTTTAAATAGCACGTCACTACTCTGACTGAGCACTCAAAGTACTTTCTTTTAATCACAAGCTTCATTCACCCCATCACACATGAATTCATACAGTGCTTTATAGTGGGAGTATGGTTGGAAAACTCCTTACATATTATATGCATGTCTGCGCTCTTATTGTTTATGTCTTTGTTCTGGTTATGTCTTGTGCAGGAGCAGGAGTTTGCAACACAGTGTAGGAGTAAAACACCCCCAAAAAGGCTTGTCCTTTGTCTCTAGTGCAACGCTGAGTAGCACTTGTATGAGATTTTAGACAAGTGTGCAAAAGATCACGCTGCACCATCATCACCAGTTGGGGCGGCTGTAGCTCAGGAGGTAAAGTGGGCTCCTCCAGCCTGCATGGGGAAATATCCTTGGGTAAAATACTAAATACCAGGTAGCTCTTGGTGCATTCATTTTGAGTGCTCAAATACAGTAGAAAAGCATTATAACAATAATAAAAAAAGTGAGAGGTGCTGCTATGGCTCATAGAAACCATGCTTGCTCTGCATCTTTCCTGCACTGTAATTTTGTGGTTTTTCTGGAGAAATTAAGGTGGTGCAACAAAAAGGTGAGTCAAAGCACACATGACTGGTGCTCCCAGCAGTGACTGCCAATTAATTTTACTGAAGTTTCTGTTAGTTTCAATAAATGAAAAAAATACAGACATCGCTGTAACTCTCAGCACAACTAGAAATCAGTTCCCTGAAGTTGTGATTCGGCTCCCAGATCCAACATTAAATTACATGTTCTAAGATGACATTGAAGCTTTTGGATCAGTCTTAGTCCTCCAGCTATAATTAGATTTTGATAAATTGCATTACATGTATCATTATAGTGTATGTGCACTCATCTAAGTAATACTGACAAACCGCTCTGTTGCTCTGTAACGATATGAAGCCCTCTTCTCGGGGAAGAAGACAAAAGCAGGGCCTTCTCACTTTTTCTTTGTCCCTGCTTAAAATTCTGAAGGGATTGCACTGAAGATGATGAATGCAGTTGCGTAGGGACTCAATGCCTCTGATTCAGAGTTTGAAGGGAAAATCTTGTCCAAATTCCCTGGTATTCTCCTGAAGCATGACATTGTACGCAACCTGCCTTTGGTTTTGAAGGAACAAAAACACGTTACACAAGCAGGTTCAGCAGAAATGATTTCACATGCAACGCCGATGTTGACTTCCTTGTGTGTTGATGTTCAACACACAAGGAAGTCAACTCTATTAGTCAGAGTTTTCACAGTAAGTGGAAAAAGCTCCAAAAGGAAAAAAACAATTATTCCGGTGTGAGTTTCGATGAGTTAGGTGACATATGCAGCACACTCAGTGTCAAAACAAGCCACCGAACATCACGTTGTTTATGTATTGCAACATTACTTGAAAGCTCGGCTCAATGCCATGTCCATATAGGGGAAATCTTTGCATTTTTTGGATTACATCACATACTGTGTTATATAATGTCAGGATATTGTGCAACAACTCATCTAGGCTTCCAATAGGCTTCCCCTGAGAGGATCTATGAGGTAAAACTATGGAATGAGAGAAAACTATGAGCAGTAGCCTCCAAAAATATAGCAGACTTTAACTCTGAGCTGTTTCTGTGCATCGCTGGAACTCACAGCCGGCCTCATGTAGGGGGAACAGAGCTGCACCTTGAAAAGCATACTCATCACGGCAGTTTGACTTTATTTAACACTTACTTTTATTAGCAGTCAGACATGGAGAAATAAATGCTCCCGGTCAGGACTAACAAGTCAAAGTGTGTTTTCTGTGGAAACGGAGCTCAGTAAACCTGAAACCGTGCACAAGGTTCACGTGGATATGACTTTTTTTTTTCACTTTCAGGCTGGTCAAGTTGCCCTGAACCAACCCCTTGTACACTTCTCTCTTGGGAATCTCTTTTTTTAGCGAGTGCTGATTGATGTTTGGTCAGGCTGTTTGTTAATCATGTACTCTCAAGGCCCACAATGCTTTGCTAAAGGCCAGAAGTTCCTCAGGTTGGGCTGCTGAAAGTGACCGCTGGCCTGGACCCCGGGCCCCAAAATACAGGCGGCACAAGGCCTGTCTTGTTCCTGTGGTGGCAAACTGAAAGTGGACCCAGCGTGCTGGACTGGGACACGCTTCGCAGCACAGCCTGGTAGTCTTCGCCCTCAGACCAGAGTAAATAAACACAACCAGCTACACAAACACTTTGGCTGGGGCTGGGAAAGCCCACGCACAGCCTGCTACTAAAGGAGAGCATCTAAGTATAGAGGGCTTGTTGCAACTGATGTTGCAATATTGTTTTTACAAGGAGTTGTTTCCAGGTCCATTTAGAGAGAAACACAAAGCGATGTTCAGCTAATAAAAACATATCTAACCGTGAAACAACATACCAGAGCTGTGTGCAGCAGAAAAATGACATGTTTTTACTTTAACGGTCTGGCTTTTCCCTGCTGCGCTCTGCAACGATTTAAAAGATGCTTTATATAGTTTTCAACACTTGCATTCTTGCTTCTACTTTCATTAGATTTTAAATAAAATGAGGTCTATTGCTTTGACATTTAGTCATGAATTCTCACGTTGTGGGCTGTTTTCCATCTTTTCTGTCTTATCTAAGAACCAAATGAAATTGTTTTTGTCAAGCAGACCCTGTGAGTTGCCATCCGGACATTATGTAACTGTGTAATTTAATGAGAGCGACTTGTGTCAGGGGAATAACATAGCAATGCTATTTTCAACCTACGCTATTCATCATCCTTGAAAAAAAAAGCTTTAATGAAAATGCAAAGAAGATCAGAGTGGTGGTGGAGGTCGTCGGGTTGAAATCTGGAGTCTCTGAGCTGAGTGAAGTGTCCTTGTGTTCATTCGGCTTTTTAGTTTTACATCAAACAAAATATTTCCAATTTTGTTCTGAACACTTGCAGGAAGTGACCGAAGCAATAAAGTGCATCCTTGTCCTTCTCATACTTCGCTTGAGTGTTTCTTTTAAAATGAAACACTGACAGCAGCTTCCTTAACCTTTGTGTGGCATTGTGGGACTTCACACTGGCTTCACACATTTATTTATACAGTAATTAATTTTAAACTCCAGCTCTCTACTATATCCAATTATGCCAGAAGTTTCTTCCTGTCGAAACAGAGTTTTTCTTTCCCACTCTCACCAGGAGCTTGTTTTAAGACAGCTGTAAGTCATCTGATTGTAGGGTCTTTACTGTATAATAGAAAAGGTGTTGAGGCGACAGTTGTGATTTGGTGCTATAAGTAAAATTGATCTGAAATGAAAAATGTGTTGTTTGGGTCATGACAGTGTAGAGGTGAACGATCTGATATCCTCGTGTTGGTGTTGTTCCCAGATCATCATACTAAAGGTTGTTCCAGGATCAACATTGCAAGTGACCAATCAGAATGTTGTGATGTCATACTTTTGCGACTTCGGGAAAAACCGGCGTAAAACAAAAAACTGTACTTAAGCTGCGAGAAACCGCCTTTGTCCGCCGATCAACGGACCCTAACCCTGACCCTAACCCTAACCCTTTAATAAACGCTAAGCAGAATTGATATTGTCCTTGCAACATTGGAATTTCATAAATGCACGAATGGGTTGGTGCGCAAAAGAATAACGTCACAATAATGTGGATATCAGATCATCCGTGTAGAGGTACCCAGCTGTAAACTGGGGTTGGGAATAAACAGCTTCTCCTGTGTCAAGCTATTTATTTGATGAAGACCAGAGATGGGCAGTAACGCGTTACTTGTAACGCGTTACTGTAATCCGATTACTTTTTTCAAGTAACAAGTAAAGTAAGGGATTACTATTGCAAAAACGGTAATTAGATTACCGTTACTTTCCCGTAGGAACGCTGCGTTACTGCGTTACTAAAAACGTGATTTTTTGCAAGTATGTCTCATGACAGTGACGTAAGCCAGTGCGAAGTTAGTGACAACAGCTGTGTGCAGATCAACAATGGATCATATATCGAGTGCGGGAGAGAGTATGAGCGTGCAGCGTTTAAAGCGTGGAAGTACTGACCTTACTTTGAGTTTGATTCCATAAAAAGTGACAAAAACATTAGTGTCCGTTGTGGAAGAAAACTTCTTTTTACAGCAAAAAAACCCCTAAACTTCCGAGCAAGCACGGAGTAGCAACGACGTAATGGGAAACTCACAGAGAAACTGCGGTATCCTTCCACTGACCGCTGCAGCACACCTGCACCAGGGTAAACCTCCGCCTACCCCACTCCTGCTTTACAGGTGAAAATAGAGCAACAGGACCGCTAGTCTTTGATTTTATTTATTTTCTGCTGTGTTTTACTTGCATCTATTTGAAAGACTGAGTGTAAACACAATATATATATATATATATATATATATATATATATATATATATATATATATATATATATATATATATATATATATATATATAACTAAATAAATAAATAAATAAATAAATAAATAAATAATGTGCAGAAAATAGGTTTAAATATTAAACAAATTTCTTCCAGTCAGAGAATGTTGCATATAATTAAATATTTGCTTGATGCATAAAGTTAAAAGATTAAAACTAATAAAACAAGTTTTAAAAAGAGACTTTTCCATTTGATTACATTTTGTATGATGGATTATGCAGAAAAAGTAGAATTGGGCTGAAAGATCTATCGCTTTATCACCTATTCAGGTTGTAAATCGTGTTTCTAAAAAGTAACTAAGTAACTAAGTAATTAATTACTTTTGAAAATAAGTAATCAGTAAAGTAATGGGATTACTTTTTTGAGGAAGTAATCAGTAATTAGTTACTGATTACTTTTTTCAAGTAACTTGACCAACACTGATGAAGACACTTGAAGAAGATTCTCTGCTCAGGGGTTTTAGATGAGAGAGGAGATTTGGAAGATGATGAAGAGGAGGAAGGGAGTCCTTTTGTCACGGCTGGCTGGGTGAGCTGTGGAGGCTGTGGTGTGGAGGAAAAGGAGGACCCAAAATGCAGGCAGCCGACTGATGATATGAGTGAGGGTTTATTTACAGGTGACAGTGGCAGAACAGACAACGAAGCATGAGAAAACAAACTGAAGAAACCTAAACTGGGAGAACTAAATGACAGACCCGAGAGCATACAAAAGGGGTGTGGGGCAGAGAGACGCAGAGACAGGAACGGAACACCATAGAACGCAGAGGAGAGACACAGGTAGGGATGATAGAAACACACAACTCAAACCCTAAGAACAAATACAAAATCAGAATAAACTAGAAAAATAATAATAATCAACTTAAAGCGCTGGGTCACCGACCCAGGACCATGACACCTTTTGACTTTACTGGATAGTGTTAGGGTTCCTGAGTCCAGGACAGAGTGTTGAGTTTTGGGCCTTGTTGCAGTATTCAATGATGTTTCTTTGGTTTTAAGCCCCTGGCTCCTATCTTGGTTTTAGTTTACATCTCTTTCCTCTCTAATCTTCTCATGTCTGTTCATGTCTCTGTGTTCTGTTTTGCATTGCTTTGTCTTGATTTTGTCTTTGATTTCATGTTTAGTTACTTGCTGTTTTGTCGGTCCTTTGTCTGCACTGTCTAGTTTAACTTCCCTCCCCTCAGTATTCCTGATCTATCTCCCAGCTGTTTATCCCGCACCTCATTATCATGTGTATAAATGTCCTACCGTGGTCCTTCGTCGCCTGCCATTGCTGCTTGTTTCCTCCATGTCAACACGCAGGAAACAGACTCCAACTCCAGAAACTTACAACAAGGACTCCAACCTTCAGTAGACAGCCCACCGGCTCAACCAGGTGCTGTAGCAACAAAATCAATTCAGAGTGAAGTGAAAGTGAATTTGGAGAAGCATCAGTGAACTCTGAGATGAGCCAACTTTTCACCCTAGATGCCATTTAGAAATTCAAAGCAGGAGATGCTCCCTGATTTAATCTAAATTCTGTTAGATTCAAAAAGAACAGCTGCATTGTGTGTGTGAAAGATTGGCAGGATGACACATCATCAAGTACAAGAAGCACTTACACAACACAGATATTTTTATACGCTGGCACAAACAGACTATTCAACTGGGCTGAACTCTGAACTCTGCTTAAGATAAACATGCTTTTTTCACCCATAATTTTCTGTTTATGACAAAAATACAAAAAACTAGTTTTTAACTAGGGTCAATTCTGAATATTAATTATGTGATCTGCATTGTTTGGAACTGGAATAAAGTAAATATCTGTTTAAGTATTTTTACTTAAATAATCATGGCTGTATTGACTTTAAAGACCCACAAATGCTGGATGAGTAACAAAAAAAGGAACTCCACACAAGAGTTAAATACATTTACTTGGAACATCTGTACTATATTTGACTAAATTAAAAGAGCATGAAGGGTGCTGACCTTAAAAACATAATTTTGTTTGTTTGTTTTATGTGGGAAAAACCCAAGAAACCTTCTTCCTTTGTGAAGGCAGATTAACATCTTTATTTCCCTCATGAAATAATAAATACAAATAATAAACAGAGAAATGAAGCAATACTTCTCACTACACTGTGCAAGTCTTTAAACATATTTATTCTGATGATAGAAACATGGAATGTTTCACTTGGACGTGGATGTCACTGTGCACATATAGATTCAGCTACAGCAAAGAAGAAAGTAAATAAATCACTTTATTTTCCTACATTTTAACCTTTGCAAATAATCACAGATGAGAAGTGACAGGAAATGAGAGGAAAGAGAACAAAGGACCTTTGAAGGAAATTTAACTGCAGCTTTGTTCAAACCACCATGATGACTCCCCTCTCGCCAGCCTGTCGCAACAGACGGCTGCTCCATCCTGACCTGGTGTCTTCCTGTTATAAGGGAGTTTTTCCTTCCCACTTTTGCCAAGTGCTTACTCATACAGGGTTGTTTGGGATTTTCTCTGCATTATTGTAGGGTCTACCTTACAATAACCAGTGTTGGGAAGGTTACGTTTAAAATGTATTCCATTACAGAATACAGAATACATGCCCCAAAATGTATTCTGTAACGTATTCCGTTACGTTACTCAATGAGAGTAATGTATTCTGAATACTCTGGATTACTTAATATATTATCATGCTGTTTACAACTACATGAATGTACTATTGCTGTGATTTATTACTGTTACTGAAGGTCCGCGGCTCCGAACCGTAGTAAAGGGACCTCTGGCTAATACGGTGGGTTCTGTGTCGGCTCGTAGCTGAAAACTAGCTTTACTTTGTTGTCTGGGTCAACTTTGCTAGCAGAGACAGAGAGAGGCGTTGAAAGGCTGCTCCAACAGAACTTATTGTTTTTGGAGGAAAACACGAACACGGTGTACAGTCGAGTCTTAATAGCTTACTTACAACTGGGCTCATCAGGCTCTCTACTTGGCTGCAGTGGTTATTATTATATTTACATGCTTCCAGCTCCCGTTTTTGCTCGATGACAGCTCGTACTTTTTCTCCCTCCCTCGCTCACAGACACATCACGGGTATAGCAGTCCATTCTCCCTGCAGCACGGACTACACTGCCTATGATGCTACATTCTTTAGAGCTATACCTGTAGCATTCTGCCTATTAGCTTAGCACAACAACAACAAAAAGGCCTCTCTCACCCAGGAAACACGCAGAGAGAGAGCGTCACCCTGTAACCATGGCAACCATAACGCTGACACCTGGAACAACAGAACGTAGCTGTCAAACAAAACCCAAACAGTCCTGACCCGCCACAATATGAAACAGGGAAGTACTGCCGTGTAATCCATTTATTTCAACAAAGTAACTGTATTCTAAATACCACCTTTTTAAACGGTAACTGTAACGGAATACAGTTACTCATATTTTGTATTTTAAATACGTAACGGCGGTGCATGTATTCCGTTACTCCCCAACACTGACAATAACAAGCGCCTTAAAGTGACTGCTAATGTGATGTGGCGCTATATAAATTTAATTGTGTTGTAACCTATCATCACATTTCAATTTTTCAGATCCCTTGCAAGCTTTCACAACTTCCCGCTACAAGCAAAAATAACAGAGAAATGTAAGCTTTGTGACAAGTCATGAGAAACAATCCTTCTTTACTGTAAAGCAACTAAAGCCTCTGAAATAATCAGCTATGACACATTTATTTTTCTTTGTGTCATGCACTGACCTTGTGACAAACTACCCAGCAGTTAAGCACAAGCCTTTGCTTTTTTCTGACGCAATGACCTCTAGCCATCAGGTCACTGGAAATAAGTCAATATCAGTTAGTAGTGTGGATAAAATCTGGAAAAATAGGTTATGGTGTTGAAAACTAGACTAGATTAGACTTAGTTTAATGTCACTGAAAAAGCATATAACTCAAACAATAAAGAGCAGTTTGCCATCTAACCCAAAGTGCCAGCGATATATGAACACATGCATACACAATATGTACACTCTGAGATAATACACAAGACAACACGCCCCCCATTTTGCCAAAGGTTTTATGAGTCCATAATCATTAAATCTGTGTGATTCAGATCTTGGGATTCGTATCTTGTGAGTTGCAATAAAGCCACTCATGCTGTCTGAGTCACTGCGGCCGCATGAATTCAAGTTTGCATTGTGAAATCACCTGGCCAGCAAACACATTACCCAGATATGAGATGTGTCACAACCGGGCTCCACCCTCCCACTCCTCCTCCCCTTCTATTTTTAAACAGGTTTTACTTCTGACCATAATGAAAATATTTCTGTCCCCAGAGGAGTGAGCGCTCAAGGCCACATGTGTTAATGCCCTCCAGTTTATGGGCCTTTACGTTACTATAACAAAAGCTACTTTTTAAGAATATGTTTTTTTAAATGGTAAATGTCCTGTATTTGTTTAGCGCTTTTCTAGTCCCTAAGGACCCCAAAGCGCTTTACACAACCTGTCATCCACCCATTCACACACTGGTGATGGCAGCTACATTGTAGCCACAGCCACCCTGGGGCGCACTGACAGAGGCGAGGCTGCCGGACACTGGCGCCACCGGGCCCTCTGACCACCACCAGTGGTCAGTTTACCACCAGTTTATTTTAACAAACTTAGAGAAACAAAATGATAATCTGAGACAATAATGCAAATTACACAGCAAGAATGACAAACTAATGGGAATGACACAAAGGCCATGTTCGGAAAGCACCGACAGCAGCTCTTCGTGTCCGGTCATGCCGGATGATAACCCAGACAGTCTGAGTTTATACCAGGATTAAAAGGCTTCATGTGGGCAGTTTCAACAAATAAAAAGATATAAATGTGTATTTTGTTTCATTTTACATTTGTTTGAACCAAATTAAACAGTTGAAAGCTTGTGAAACAAGTTTCCCACAGATATACTCACATATACAATTTACAGAATAATCTCTAACTCAAAAGACAAACAGCTTAACCCTGTGTGCACTGAATTTAACAAAAAAACAATACTGTGTGAACATATTTATAATAATAATAATAATAATAATAATAATAATAATAATAATAATGATTGCATTTATATAGCGCTTTTCGGGGCCCTCAAAGCGCTTTACAATTCCACTATTCATTCACTCTCACATTCACACACTGGTGGAGGCAGCTACAGTTGTAGCCACAGCTGCCCTGGGGCACAGAGTGAGCACCATTTTTGCAGTTATTGTATGAAAATGAATAGTTAGTTATGATTAGTTTGAAATTGTGCAAAAGCCGCTTCATCCTGTGTGCAAGAATCAGAACAAAAATACCTTATTAATCCTTAAGGAAACTCCAAGACAATAAAAACAGTAACAGTCTGAACTAAATTAAATAATACAATTTATTGCAAAGTTAAATGATATAATATATTAAAATTAATGTCATTATAAATATCCACAATATTACAGCGATTAAATATATGATATGATTGACATTTTACTCTAAACTATAAAACTTGTTATTTGTTATTTTCACTATAGAGGATGTGCAAAAGGGTGTAACTATTGTACTTGTGTACTGTACGACAAGATGAGGGAATTGTATGGAGAGAGAGACACAGGCAGGAATGATTTCCTGTGTTGTTCAGTGGTGCATTGGGGTAATCTCAGCCTCTCACTGAACGCGCTCCTGTGACTGGCCAGCATGTCGTGCAGTGGGTGGGAGGTATTGTCTAGCAGGTATTATAAGGTATTGCCCTTATCTTGGACAACATCCACCTCTACAACACCACCTTAAGGGAGTGCAGCTCCATCCCCAAACATTACTGGTCTCGAGGATCAGTTTATTGAGTCTGTTAGCATCCGAGACCCTCAACCTGCTGCCCCAGCATGCAGCAGCATAGAGGATGGCACTGGCCACAATAGACTCTGACAGCATTGACCGACAAATGTTGAAAGACCTCAGCCGCCCCAAGTGCAGAGGTGTTTTTAACATAGTCCAGTTTATTGTCTATATGTACTCCGAGGTATTTATAGTCCTCCATTGTCCACACTGAACCGCTGGATTGAAACAGGGATCACCGGTTTCCTGGTCCCTGTCAGGCTGCTTGGCCATGTGTACATTCTTCCACATGTTGACTATTGCAACCCCCCTCAACCCCCCCAGCCCCACCCCCCAACAAAAAAACAAAACACGCACAGACAAAAAAACTACAACAGTAATTATTTGTTTCTCACAAACACTCTGTCATATAATTTGACCTCTACTAGCAATGTGATTTCCCATTAAAGGTCAACCTGTCCATGAGCCAAGTGAATCATTTCCTGTCTCATGGACACAACTGGGACAATTGGCAGTCTTCCAACAACTGTGATGTATTGGAATTAATTGTTTTGACAAATGACACAACTGATCTGGACCCGTATTTTCTGTTAGGATGTGTGAGCTCACAGTTTACAGTGATGGATAAAACTTTAAGACTGAGTGCACCTGGTCTTTATCAGTTAGACGTTAATGGTGGTAAATGAATATTTTAAAAAAATTACAACCACAATTCCCCCCAAATTAGGACAGTGTGTAAAATGTAAAACAGAATACAGTGATTTTCAATTCTCATAAATCCAATGAAAAAGACACATCCAATGTTGAAACTTCCAAAACTTTAAGGAAACAATAAGGTCATTTTGAATTTGATGGCAGCAATACGTGTCAAAAAGGTTTGACAGGGCCATGTTTATCACCGTTATCACCTTTTAACAGCAGTCCATAAGCCCAAGGAGAGCAGCTGATGGACTTGGATGGGAGCATATGTTGCTGTAGAACCTGTATAAGCCTTTCAGGATTGATGGGGCCTTTCCAGTTGGGCGAGTTGTCAATGCCGTAGGCACTAACGCACTCCTATACCATCAGAGACACAGGCTTTTTAAAGGACTAATGATAAAATAATGAGCTTGATGGTCCCTCTTCTCTTTAGTCAGGAGGATGGAACGTCCATCTTTACTAAAATGAATTTCAAATTTTGATTCAACAGTTTTCCTTCTTTTTTCCATGATAGAGCTTTAACCTCGTTTGTGGGTAGCATTACAAACACAGTGTTCACAGACAGTGATTCTGAAATTGTGTCCAAATTTGTGGAGGGGGATGTTTGCAGATTTGTGAAGTCTGCATCTGTAAGTTGCTCTTTTTATATTATGTTGCCAGATACCCTAACCTGCAGCACGTTCCTCCAGTTGTCTCTCAAATATCACTTTCTTTTCCAGCTTTTTGTTGCACCATCCCACATTTTTTGAGATGTTTTGCTCCCCTCGAATTCACAATTCGCTCATATTCTCTATGAAATAGTTATATTAAATATTACATTATATGGTTTTTGAGATTAGAAAATGATTACATTGAGTTTCTATTTACATTTTACATAGCACCCTTACTTTGTTTAGAATTGGGACTGTGTGATAAAAGCTTCATGTCAACGTTTTCCAGCAGCAACAGCCTAATGTGAGATCTTCTCATACGTATGATCTGTTTTTCACTTTTAAGTTGTAGTAACTTTTAGTCACAGATATTAATACACAGCACTAAGCTGAGTTACTTAAGCAAGCTTTGAATGATTATGACAGGCGCTCTAAGATTAATTAAATGATTCATCCATAAACAATTACCCGTCATGACTCACTGCCACGACTCTATAAAATATTAGGTATGGATCAAAAGTACATGTGTCACGCATTATTCCCGTATATAAACCGATTCTTGTAAAAGAAGTCAGTTTAAAGCCGTACAGCTAAAAATAAACTATTGCTTTTTTTAACTAAGACGATTTATGGGGCGCTGTTGAATATGAAACGCTGTAATACATGGCAATACACAAAAGGTGGATTTAAAATCAGTTTGAAAACACAAAAAAAACCTCAAAACAGTTCAATCTAGTAACGAAACACTGGCGGAATCGTTCCGCTTCCACTGCGTGTGTGACGTCAACCGGAACTGACGACAGCAATGAACGGAGTCGTCTTTAATGTAAAAGGTTTTAACGTAAAATAAACTATAATTTTTTAAAATTTTTGGCAGGTTTAAATTGAAAGATTTGATATATTTAAAAATGTGCCTTTAATTTGTGAAATTTATTTTTAAGATATCCGAAAAGTAGTTTGACCTCCATACCCAGGATGCACTTCGGCTTGCCATCTTGTCGCGTAAGGAGAGCGGCGGGCAGGAGTTAGCTGCCCGTTAGCTCACAGCCGCCGTAGTAAAGTGGTTATCTGTCAGCTAGTTGCTAGTAGCTGCTGCCAAAAGTGAGCTGTCCCCACGGCGAGAGGCAAACTTCGCCGACTTTGGGACGTTTTCTTCCCACACTGCTGGATTATATATTATTTTTTGACAAGCCGAGGAGTTGTTTACATCATGATGTCGCACATGCTGGTGCCGAGGTAGGGAAAAGTAGCTAACATCAGATAACTTGGCTAACTGCTCAGAAGTACATATATAGCTGAGAGAGGAGAGTGGTCTGAGACGCCGGGCCCGCCTCAGACTAAAGTACCGGTGGCAGCTGCTCAGCAAGAACTTTGACAAGGGCCTGTTTACAACTCCGCTGCCGGGACACAAGGAAGGCCGACCGTGTGTGTATGTGTGTGAGAGACAGTCTGTGAGAGGGAGAGAGAGGCCGGGAGGAGGAGAAGAGTTTCGGCCCGTCTGCTGCGACCGGACACCGCGGAAACGTTGCGGGACTCCTGTCGTGGTCTGGCCTCGGTTGTGACACGTTTTTTTTTCCTCGGACAGGAGGGAGAAGAAAGAGGAACGGTATGGAAATGTACTGTGACGGTACATGCCTGTGTCAAATCCTTTATCTGTGAACACTTAGCAAGAGCAGTAAGCGCAGCTCTTGGTTTCGTCTGGGAGCTGACAGAACTTGACGCAGTTAGTCAACATGTCGAAAATGCAGGCGAAGAAGAAAAGTTGTTTCCAGATCACGAGTGTAACGCAGGCTCAGGTGGCGGCGAACACCATCCCTGACGACGCCGAGAGCTTGGACGATCCGGACGAATCCCGGACGGAGGATGTGTCGTCGGAAATATTTGACGGCTCTCGGGGCGAACTGGAGGTGTGTGACAGGAGTTCATCCGAGGAAACCTTAAGCAATGCCGGGGAGTCTCAGGAGGGCCAGCTGCCTAACACGGGGCCTGTCAACGGGGGGCTCTCTCATAATATCAGTATGGTCTCTGGGCGTGCTACCCCACATAGTGTTGGAGGAAGTGTGGGCATGTCAGCTACAGCTCAGCCCTTTGTTTCAGGCTCAGCTACCAGTGCGGTCCCTGGTTCCACTGCATCTAGCACTGCTGCTCAGACAGCTCCCGTGAGCACCAACTTTACTTCCCGTTTCAGAGTTATCAAACTTGACCATGGTACTGGAGAGCCCTTCAGACGGGGCAGGTGGACATGTACTGAGTACTATGAGAGAGATTCGGATTCAAATATTAATCGGAGTGACAGTATAAAGTCCACTTTGACTCATGACCACAGTTTAGACCGGGACAGTGGATTAGGGGCCACTGGTAATTCTGTCTTCACTAGCAGTTCTCAGACTTTGGACACCACCACGGAGAGCGGCTACTCTGCCTCTGTTGGGAACCCCGCCCACCCACACCCTTCAGAGTCTTGGCAGCAAGGCTACAGCTTGGCTTCTCAGATAGGAAGCGGAGCAAGTGCCTTCCAACCCACGGGGTACACAACTTCATCATCACAGCAACCATACCAGGGTCAGGTTAATATGTTGCCTGTAGCTGCTCAGACCTTCCCCTCTAACAGCTTCAATGGTGTGCACCAATCTACAATGCAGCAGAATACTTCCATGCCTGCTGCCCCACAGGCCCAGCAGTTTCCTTACTCAACTCATCAGCCCCACTTTGGCTCGAGCGCTCAGAGCCTTCCCGTGACTTCCATTGCTGTAGGACCCCCAACTAGACAAGTGTCCCCACCTGTAATGACCCCTACTGGTCCTGGATCAGTGGTGCCAGGTGGAGAAGCAGCTTCAGCCCAGGGCCTACCGCTGCAAGCTGGTGGCGCACCATCTATGGTAGCCCCCTGTCAGGCCGCTGGTCAGACTCAGCCTTCAGGAGGGTTAGGCATTGCTCCTGCACCTTCCACCACCACTACCTCTCACAGCGGTGGCCATAATGTGCCTTCCACAGTGCCCAGTATAACCAACACTTCTCCGGGTGTGCCAAGTCCCGGACACCCAGGAGGACATATCCAGCTCCAGGGAGCTCACGGAGGAGCCACAGTAGGCCTTCCCCCCGTCTTCAGTAACCAGCCAGATGATAGCGGACCGAATACTGATGCCCTACCTCAGCACACTGCCGGTGTGGTGCCAGAAAAAGATGGTGTGAATCCTCTCAGCGAGGGCCCCAACCCACCCTCTCCTGCTGTCAACAGCCTGTTTGGCATCCATATTACCATGGATATGGACGGGGACAGGTAAGAGAGTAAACAAATGCCTACAAGAAATTTTCATTTGTTTATTTGTACTTAAAATCTAGCACACACACACGTGCATACTCTGTCCTGTATTTGTGTTGGTCTCTGTTTATTAGTGTGCTTATTGTGCATGACATAGTTAGAGCAGTAGGGTGTGTGTGTGTTTGAGGAGAAGAGTCCTGATTTTTATTGCCTTTAGTCCAGATACTGATGAAGCAAGTCATATTTGCTGGAGATTTTTTGCCTTAGCAGCATTAAACAAGGCTTAATATAATGAGCGGATCGCAGTGTGCGTCATCATAAAGTGCAGATTTCTTGCTGTGCACGAAGGTGACATCAGTGATTGTGTAGATTGTGGCAACAGGACAGGACGTGTCGAGAAGGTGGTGTGGACAGACGGGAGACACACACCTACATCACAAACAGCTGTGGAAATGATAGTAGGCACGTAAGCTGTCTGTGTGTCAGCAATGAAACAGCTGACCAAATCAGCTGAACGATAGCTGCCTTCTGCTCTGTCTACTTTAAGGTCTGTTCTGAGTCGTCAATGTTGAAACATCAACTTCATTCAGTGTTGACTCATGATATTCTGATATATTGTCTTTGTGTGCACTCGCTCTGCTCTGTGACATTGTAGCAGTACTGTGTGCTGACATAGACATCACAATTAGCATTACAGCAACATGGATAGTGCTACATTAATCTAATATCAAATGCCGCCCCTCTAAACCCAGACTCAATAGGTTTAGTTAAAATTCCAGTTCAAAGATTCTTGGTCCTGCACATGACATGGGGCATATTCAACTGATGAAAAAGTAGTTGAGCTCATTTGGCTACATAGGGTGACGCTTTCTGATGCTTAGAAATGTTGTTTAAAGGCTTTTTTTTTTCCTGCCCCGAGGTCTGACCTGAAACTGTAAGAGATGCTGTGCCCTGTTACAAGCATACAGAGTAGATGTTGACCTTTTGGTTAAAGTTCATATGTCAGTACTTCAGTTTTTGACTTTTCCTCCTTTGTTGCTGCTCGTGGCTGCAAGTGCATGTTGCTATTTATGAAACAAATATAAAATTTTATCTATTTCACGTGCTCAGTTTTCACAGACCTCAAAACCTTTGTGAGGAGAGGTTGTGGGGAAAAACGAGTTGGGCTGCCGTGGCATCATTTTTATGCACATCATCTCTTAAAATGTCATGTTAACTTGTAACTCATAACTCTTGCAAGTCTCAGATAGAAACGGATTGTAAAAAAGTAAAAGTTTTTAATGAAACACACCCAGCTTGTTCTCTTCCTGTTGGGTGAACGACTGCTGTCTTGCTGAGGAATCTGTTCCAAGTTTCATTGTTCTGTTTTGAATTAGAGTGCATCACAAAAAGTGGAACAAAGCATTGTGGGGGTGGAGTTGTGAGATGACAATGATTTTCCTCCAGCTTGGAATGGTTAGTGTCTATGCTCGGCGGTCTTCGCCAAATAAAGTGATGAAGCTGCTCCGGGACAAATCGATTTCCATCAGTTGGAGCAGTTGGCTCTCAACTCTCCCAGGAGAGACCACCCCCCTGTTGCAACGCCTCAGTTAGGAATGTTAATTAATAATGTGTAATTGATGACATTGTTTCAAGCGGCCCAGAAGTGGAGGCTTAATTATGCAACAGGATAAAACGCAGTCTGCAGCTAATTCTGAGACTGCTTGCCATTTTGTTGTTTCATTTTCAGGAACTGAACATAAATCAGATTGATTATGTACCTGTAGGTCATGTGATTATGCTTTAAAAATGCCTTCTGTTTTCACGTGTTATTACTAATAAATACTACTCCTGGTTTATTTATATCCGGTACTTTGCCCCATGCCCTCCACTTCTTACTGGAGCCTTTTTCCTTACATCTGACTTTTCTCAGCTGCTCCCGCACAGCGTCCACCTTTCCCTGCCCGATACCATTGCCATTTTTCTTGAGGAAGTTCAGGCAGGTCCTGTTTGTTTTCTGTTTGTCTTTTTGAAAGACTGTTTTGACTCATTTTCTGTGCTAAAGTGTAGGTTTGGCTGAGCTGAAGCTTCCAAAATGGTGAAAATGAAAGATTAATTACAGCTTTTGTATATTGTTGCAAGTGATTATATTGTATGGGTGGTGATCATGTAGATTATATGGCTTTGAGACCTTTACAGAAGCAGATTGGTGGTGAGAAAGCGCACGTCCGAATCAGTCTTTACCTCAACAGACCCACAGTACAAAGTCCATGTTTTTTTTTTTTTTAAGGGAAGAGAGGCAGTGTCATGTGTCTGACACGTTTTGCTCAGACACCTACTCTCACCAACAACATGAAAGAGCGTTTCTGTAGTGAGGACCCATCCGATCTGCAGAATCTGCCATCATGTGGTGACAGAGAGGGCAGTGCCGTAAACTGATTGTCATGACGTTGTCAGAGGTTTACATGTGGAAATAGCTTGTGTTTACCTTTCCTCACCTTTGTGCATATAAGCACCTTCATATTTGAGAGCTCTACACTGAGTTGTATGCGAAGAATATGAACGGCAGTAACCCAAGTGAAGGGAAATTTCCGGTCATTCTGCATGTTTGAAACAGCTACCATATAATCACACGCTTTGGTTTATAAACTTTAGGTTTCCGCCAGATTAAAAGACTGCCGCTCTTATCTGCAAAGCAAGCTGATCTACATGTGCCAACCAAAAGAGGGCAAGACAGCTGCCAGACTTTCTCAACTTCCCTGACAGTCCAGTAATGCCAGCACCGTAAAGTTGCGGAAACTCAAATATTACGCTGTGAATTTCTCCTCATTCACATTAAATGTCACACAAAGCTTTGTGAAAGGTCAGACGCACAGTGAGTTCAGTTTTAGGGGAAACTGTGATTGGTCTACCTCCAGAGGAGTTACACTCCTGCAGCATTTTAGGGGAAGAGTGAGACTCAGTTAGTGGAGAGTCATTTTACTGGAAGGGGGGCAACATTTAATGCAGATGGCATTCTTTAAAACAGCTGCCAGCAAGAATGTGTTAACAGTGGATTGACTTAAAGCTGAGTAAGAGCTTAGCGAGTAGCTCAACGGTTAGCCTGTAATGGTTCTCAGCTGACTATTTTGTCACAAATGAGTTGTTTTGGATCTCCTCTAAAGAAGAATACTTAAGCCACCTTTTCCACAGCTTCTCTCTTCCATGCCCATGATATATTGGTAACTTTTGGTAATATTTTTCCTTAAGAAAGCATGTCTACTTTCAGTTTTGATAGTCTGAATGTGCATGTGTTGTAGTGCCTTACCCCCTTTGACTTGTAGTTGGAAAAGATTGAGAACAGTGTGGGATGAACAGGCAGGTTTGGGAGGGTGTGTGTGTGTGGATGTGTGTTGGTTAATTTGGTTTCTATAGTGCCTGGAGACAAGGCAGCAGCTATTTTCCACAGATAGCTGACCCGCCTGAACTTCCAGGGGACATATTCCAGGACTGCTGAATGGCTGTGATTGTGGGATGCCCCGGGCTGGAGACTGAGCAAGCGGGTCTGCAACAGCTCCGTTTTTGGGCGAGACCGCTCAGCCTGCCCTCCTGTCTGTCTCCGTCTAACGTGCCGGCTCTGTCTCTTGAAACGGAGCTGGTAACACACTCTCTGTTTCTAAACTGCTGATGCAGTTTTTTTTTGGTTGCCATAACTGTCTTTTCTGGTTTAATTAAATAACACTGCTGTTCTTTCATCAGAAGCCTCAGGTCATACTTGGGATTCCCTCTGCTTTAAATTTGTGCTGGAAGTTTAGGGGTTGAGCAATCACCAGCATTTTTTACATGCTTAATAACCAACCAAATCTGGCTTTTAATCGTGCCTCCTCAAACTACCCTTACAGTGCTGATTACTGGTTTCACTAACTTGGCCAAAAATGGCGCTCTTCATGTGATGGCACAGTAAATTGATTTTAAGATTTTCTTTTTTCTTTTTTTAAATAAAGACTCACAGAGGTCAGTGGTGTGAGGTAAAGTGGCGGAAAAAGTTAGCATAGCAGGACCCACCCTGTTATCGCAGCAAGATGTGGTCAGGGGATAACTTCCAAATAGGACGGGTCTGCAAAGGCAAGTAAACAACCAAGAGCCTGGCGGGCCACTGTACTAACTCAGTTTGTGCTGAAAGCAAAGCAATTAAATCAACCAGAGTACGTTCCAGGAATGAGGACAATGTCTGTAAACCGATGGTGTTTTTTCAAATCTGAGTATAAAACAGGTTCGACTGAGTGGTTACAGTATGATAGTTATGCTTCAGCTCTTTTCAAAGAGTGGCTTCCCAGCATAGGGACTAGCTGTTGACAGGTCCTCGTTACCAGTTTGTACTTCCTACATGTGACTGATGTGTAATGTTCCAGTCCATGTTAGCGATGTCACCAGAAGCAAAACTTCTGCTGTACCATTCGATACCTAAATTCTGAAAACGCAGTGTTATTTGTTTTTTATTTGGAAACTGTTGACAGCGGATGTACAGAGGCAGTGACAGCATATGGCTACACGTGTTAAAGTCTAGCCTTATCATGCTGTAAGAAGAAGCAAACCCACAAGCGAAGGAAAAACTACACGTGGAAGACGTACACTGGTGCAGCCTGATGCTGAAAAAGCAAAAAAGCTGGATTGAATGTTGGCAACAATGAACTGATCCATGGTTTGATCCATTCAGTCCTGTAGTGTTGTGTGTTGACTGTGCGATAGCTTAGCTGCTAGCAGCAAAACTAAGCTTAGCGATGTGGCTGCAGGTTGGAGATATTTCACAGCTGCAACACTCACACATTCTGTTCGTGTGTTTGCAAAAGTGTTTTTCTTAGCTACAAACGCTGAAAGTGAATCGACATGATCAGAAAGACTTCACCACAGCGATGCTTTCTCTCGACGCTTGTTTAACCTTGGTGTATTTATCAGAAGAATTATATGATTGTATTTGGTTTATATATTATATTTGGTTTAACAGTTGTTGGGTAGTTTTTAGTAACATAACGAATTCTCCCCAATTCGATTATACGACACTTTACTCCAGCTGTTTGGCAGCTCCCCATGCAAAAAGCCTATGAGAAGGAAAAGTAAATAAATTCGATTAATAGCGCCTGTTCATTTTAAAACAATTTTCATTTAATTCACACAATCCTCACAGTTAGGATTACAGCTTATTAATTTAAAGCTGGTATCGGATTGGTAGCTGTAGATGCCCACACCCAAGGTATTCGATTGGATTGGAAAATGCTGGATCGTTGCATCTCTGCTTAGTAATGCGTGCAGAAGGTTGGCTGACCTGTTGCTGGCTGTGAATTTACCTGATATTACACGTGCTATTTGCACATCGGTGCAGGTGGATACCATGTGGACTTTTCACCAGTCAACTTATTAGTGCAACAGCATTTGATGTGCCGATCAAACTCGGTCAGTGAAAAGCTTGTCACGTGTACAATTGTTATGTAGCAGATGATAAAACGCTTACCAGCGGTCTCTGTGATTACCAGGAAACTGTAGCATGGTTTGTTTTCTTGAGGTTTCTTTATTTAAAGTCTAAATGTAGTTTTGTTTTTTCTCTTTGCGACTGATAGTGCTTTCAGTTTTAGGAAGTGAGTTTAGGCTAAGGGCCAAGAAAATCCTTTTTCCACTTTCACTGGCCGGTTCAGACCAAAATTGCATGCAACTCGGTGACCATTAGGGCACTTTTGCATGTTTAAAATGGTCCTCTTTTTGACGACTGTGGCGCTTCAGAGTCTTCTTCCTCAGAAGTCACCTTACTTATGTCCGACTTTGTTATCTCCATCTGTTGGCTTACAGTAAAGTAAGATATTCTGATACAAAATAGAGGAAGTGAAAGAGAGAAAAGCTTGTCAAAGTTTATTCGTGGACTGTTTCTTTGCAAGTGTCAGATGCTACGATTTTAGGGCAACTGGGCAGAACTGGTCACACAACAAAGTTTCACTTTCTTATTCTCCTTTTGATTAATTCTAAAAAAAAAAAAAAGAGAGAAATGAGAAATCAAAAGAGGGCAGAAGGAGAAGGAGCTTGTAATGGGGAAGGTCAGGAAGAACGAGAACATTCAAATAATTTGGGGTTAATGCAGTGGAGAGGTGATTCAGCAGTTCTGGGATAATGTCTTTTTGTGGTTCAAGGCTGACCGCAGATCAGAGCTGTTCACGAATAGAAGCCAGTCGGCTGCAAGTCTGTGGGATATAAAAGTCTTCTGCTCAGCAACAACCAGTTGCTTTAGAAAATGCGGAGCTGTGTGTCGAGCCATTCAGTCTTCTTAGAGAGAGAAGCAATGGCTGAACAACGAGGTTTTAGAGCCTCGGGCCCCGCAGAGCCCAAGATGTCTACATAGTGAGTAATGAGGATGTGTGGAAAGCATGGCAGGCAGCTGCATTTGAGTCATCCATCCTCTCAGAGCTCTCTCTTGCTTTCAGTGGGTTTAGTCTGGCTCACTGGTGCCTGTGACTCTTCACTGTTTTCTGGTCCTCTGTGTATGTTGCAGTATGGCAGCGTGGGACTGACTGAAAGAGTGAAGTTCAGACTTGAGGACGGTGCTCATGTTTGGCTGCCTCCGTGATTGTCCTTTTCAGTAACCAATCACTGCCAGTTTTTTTTCCTCTCCTTAAGTCCGTCTTCTTCCCATTGAGGTATCTCGAGTGTGTAGCTATGCAGTTAGATAAATCAGTTTAAAATCTGCACCTCATTTGACCTGGACAATTTTGGCAAAGAAAATAAAACACGTTACAGTGGCTTCCTTTATTTTTTTTGCATTTTTTTCCCTCAAAAACACAGTTTAATCTGGTTATGTGGGTGCAGCACTGCAGTCAGTTTTGAATGATTTAGTCACGAGTTCTCTACAAGTAAGGAAGACGAGCACAACCTGCTCGAAAGGTCAGCCGAGATCATTTCTTTTGCAAGATGAATCTTGCATCCATTTCTGTCATCAACTGAGAAATATGCAAATTCTGTAAGAACTTCCGTTTCCTTTCATACTTTGATGTGCACTTTCATATTCAGTGGCCCGCTTCCTCTGCCGTCTTCCCCCTTTTCCTTTTCTGAAGTTGAGTTTGTCTCGAGTGTCTCCTCTCGTCTGCAATATGCCGCAGTTTAAGTTTGCCCCCAACACCGAAACACCTTCTCTGATGTCTTACAATGAGCAGACTTCTGCAAGGAAACGGACGTGAGTCATTGTGGCTGGGTAGTCTGATAACCATACAGTTGCTCATTCAAACCAACATCTGAACAGATGGCACCTTGGCTTATCGCTGCATCAGGATGGGTTTGTCATAAGTGCCTAAACTCGTTGTCTTCACTTAGGGAGCCTTTGCAGATTTATATGCCAACTTCTAACAAATAACTTCCTCTAATTATCTTCAAGTATCTGCGGGTGTAGCTCAATGAAATATTTATTCTTTTCATAACGCTTTGTTGAACCTGTTGTATCATCCCCTTATGAATCAGACTTGATTTCTTCAGGTGGGAAAAATGCAGAAATTTGTAGAAGCACTAATCACGGCCATGTTGTTTTTCCCCCCCTTTAATACTCTTTAATTGCGAGCACTAATACTTTGTTGTTTTTCTTTCTTTTATTTGAAAAACATTAATCAGTGTGAGACAAGTTGACCTCTCGGACATCACCGTGGTGAGATGGGATGACTGGTTCCTTCTGAGCTTTCACACCGTCGTGCCTTTCTACTTTATGTCTGAGTCAGCCTCTAAGTTTAACATGTTAAAATATTTCACCCACATTCTTATCAGCTGTTGCAGAGCTGTGAAACATGAACACAGCTGACACAGCGCTGCGCTTCAAGAATCCATATTTATAGTTTCTGCACTTAAGGGCTAATCATCCTTAAAAAGCACTGTTGTTTTCTGTGCACCACTCATCCAATTCCTCACTTTGCCACCCCCCTTGCTCTAGCTCAGAGCGAGGTCAGCCAAAAAAACTCAGTACCAAACAATGGAAAATATTCAGCTACCACTTCCCGTGTTGTCAGTGGAGTGTACCACATGAAGCAAGGCAGCAGTTAAGGCCAAGAAGGGTAGTGCGGTGGGATTTTATCGCTGAACTAGTTGCTGCGAGAGACCACGAGAAGCACTGAAGGGTAGTTGTTTGATAGATCCTGCTCTATGCAGTCTGAAAAAGTAGCTTATAATGAGCATTGGCACAGTGGCAGGGGTGATCTGAAAGCTCTCTGTGTTGCAGTGCAGTCTGCAACAATTAAGTCTTTTTTTCATCCAGCTTGCCAGGCATTGTGAATTGCAAACATGCATTTTAATGTAACTGACTTTTCACTAACAAACATGATAACTTTGCACTATATTTGACATCATTGCAAAGAAGTAAAATGAACCTTTGCATTGTACACTCCTTGTAGGAGATAAAGATCTATATCAGGTTGAGTTTACCTCAGGGCAATAAGTGAAATGCCCACGAGACACACCCAGTGTGTGGTATTCTAAAGGAGTTGGCTGTGATTTGTCACAGGAATCTGCTACTGCTTCATCCGCACGAGGGTATGAATGCACAAACAGCTGGGACGGTCTTGAAGAACAGGCCTTAAATCAAAGCCGCTGCACTTGCATTGGAAGTTGCTACATGTGAGTTATTTATTTATTTTGGGAAACAATAAAGGGAGTCAACTGCTCCCAACCCAGCTTTTATAGTTACTTAACTAAACTCAGGGAGCACTTGTCAGATAACAGTGCTCCCTGAGTCGCCCTGCTTTCCTGCTTGACCTCAGAGTTACGTGTGAGTGACAGGCCACTGTTGGTACAGAACAGCTGACGAGTCGAGACAGAAACAGAGCTGACGGCCAGTGTGGCAGAGTTCAGTAGGCCAGTGTCATGCTTCAGGAACCGATTCTACACTTTATTTAACCGGCAAAGTCAGTGAACACGAACGCAGCAAAGTGAAATTGAGCAGAAATGGTGGCTTTGTAGCTCCAGGCTGAAGCTATCGGTTGCCACCCAACTGAATAAGCCACCGCAGATTGTGAATTAGACTGACTCATCGGTGCTCATGGTAACAATTATGTGTAACTCGAGCAGAAATTAACACCCAGTGCTTACGAGAATGCTCATATCAGCGTGACATATTTTCACTTGGTTTTCTCTGACTTTTACACGTTTGCTTTGCCGAAGTGTTTTGCTGCCTGTTTTAACATTGCTAAAACCTGAACTGTGATGTTGTTCATTGAGGTTTTTCTAAGTTGAGCCACAGATGCCCCAACAAACCGCTTTTATTTCCTGCTTTCTGTAGCCTCCCATAAGAAAGTGGGCGGGGTTGTGCCGTCACTGCTGGGATTTTGTCGCCTACGGACGCAGGCTCGACCCGATGAAAAGGGTTACATCCCCGTTGGCCGATGAGCTGTTTGCGCTCACCGTGTTATGAGGAAAAATTCATGCAACTGCTCAGTCCGCCGTCCACTTTCCAGTATATTTGGCCCACCATCAGGTCACACCCACTCAAATTTAGTTTTTGGTGACCATAAATGGGGAGATGGCGCTCCAGAGGTGGGCGCAAAGAAAAATAAGTAGCATTTCAAAACCGGGTTGCAATCCCAAGTTAGGTTTATAGAGTCTGGTTTTGTCCCTAAATTTGTATTATTTTTTTTTTTAAAGTTATTTAAGAAAAAATGCATTATTAAAATAAAAAATTACGAGGCATTCATGTTTTCCTGTCACACCAGAGATTATGATTATGTCACTGAAGTTAACAGAACACGTAATGTAAACTGTTCTCAGAATGTTGTCATTACCAAAGTATCTAAAGTCATAAATGGTGGTTACTGCTCCAAATGGTTCTTGCGTGTTTGATTTGGCAGGTCCTTTTTTCCACATGTGATAAATGGCTGTGACAGCGACCCTCCTTTATTGACAAAAGCACCGGCTGTTAAATCCCTCGTCAAGCATACATCATGAGACCAGGGAACAGTCTCTCAGATGTGACAGTATGGTGACTTTATGTCAGACTGCACAGCCAACAGGCATCTTTTTTTGGTAATCTTTTTGTAGAGTATTTTCTATTTTCTTTATTGCAGTAGACAGTTGATGGTGCTTTTGCAATAACGATATAACTGACGATATAATTGACACTAGACAAAATACTTTACAACTCCTGAACTTTATTAGTGCAAAAAACAAACAAAACATCAATGTATTTTCACAGCTTTTTTAAGTGCATTAAAGTTATATTTGTTTATTTGTTTATTTATAAGGAACCCCATTAGCTTCCACAACAGTGGTTGCTAGTCTTCCTGGGGCCCAAACCATCAAATACCATCAAATAAAATGTTACACAATGAGTTGGATGCAAAATATCCACATAATTTGGCTCTTATATCCACAATAAGGTTTTACAATTTTGAAAATATAAGCATGTAAATATTACAAAATATAAAAACACAAAATACACAATTTCCATTACAAGTGACATTACCCTCTTACAATATTTACAAATAAATTAAAAACTGCCTAAATAGGCTTTTGGGTGATTTTTAAAATTATGAATAGAAGCCAATTCTCTAATTGCATAAGGCAACTTATTCCACTGAAAAGATGCTCTAAATATAAGTTTTTCAAAAAGTTACTTTTAACTCGAGGAGTTACTAAATTGTGGTTAGTTGAGAATCATGTAGCATGATTATGTATTTCATCTGGATGCTGCAACTGAGCATAAAAAAAGTGTGGTGTGTTTACCAGTATTGCTTTCTTTAAAAATACAAGTAAGCCATAGTATAATTTAGCTTGTACAGAAAGCCAAGAAAGTTTATCGTGCATTTTTACAATATTTGTATAATATGAACACCTTAACACTAATCTGGCCGCCCTATTTTGGACTAACTGAAGTCTGTTCAGATCTGTCTTATTAGCTGCTGACCAAATGATTGAGCAGTACTCTAGATGAGATAATACTAGTGCATTAATGACATCTTTCATAATTGAAGAAGTAATACAAAAAGAGCATTTCCTAGCTATAGCTATGCCCTGTCCCATTTTCTTAATAACAGTTGATGTGCTGAGACCATGAAAGGTGGTGGTTTATGGTAACACCAAGTAATTTAACCTGGGTGACCTGTTCTAATACCGATCCAGCTATGGAAAGATTTAGTTGTGGGCTGTTGACTAAGCGTCCTCTACTTCCTATTAACATGGCTTTGGATTTGTTGTTTTTACTTATCCAGTCAAACACGTTCAGCAAATCTTGTTGTAATACGCTTGTCATTTCAAAATTGCCGCTGGCTGAATAAAACACGGTGGAATCATCAGCATACAAGTACAAGATTTATCCAGGACGTACAGACCAGTTCATTTCACAGCCCTCTGAGAAATAACCATTATAATAAACCTTTTGCCTTCTTCCAGACAAATAACTTTCCATCCAGCACAAAGCAGCTGGTGAAAATCCATAACATTTTAGTTTATCTACCAAAAGATCATGATTTATCAAATCAAATGCAGCACTAAAATCCAAAAATACCACCCCGGCCAAATTCCCATTATCTAGATATTTATACCAGTTATCTGTCATGTGAGTGAGAGCTGAACTGGTGGAATAACCAGGTTTGTAAGCATGTTGAAACTGATTAACTGATTTTCTGTTAGGTAATGTTGAATTTGTTCATAGACAATCCTCTCCATAATTTTACTTAGAACGGGGAGTAGACTAATAGGTCTGCTATTGACACCATTAAAAACGTCATTCTTGTTTTTAGGAATGGGAATTATTTTCGATTCTTTCCACTGCAATGGAAATAAAAATATAATAAAAAATTAACAGTGCAAATGTAAATTCCTTGCTGACAGTTTAACCAAAAGGCATTTCCAGTGGAAATTGGCCAAAATATCCTCAGCATAACCATGTATAATATCCACAAAACTTAAAAAGAGGTTACACACACACAATACGATAATATTATGTTGAAGCACAGTACGTATCACTCGGCGAGGCTCTTGCCTACGATAGCCGTAATGCTCCGACAATCCATCAAGCGGTGCGGGTTCGTAGCTTAGCAAAGTCACACTAAAACATTTGACAGATTTTCGAGCGCCGTGTACATAAAATCGTTTCGAGGTCAGTAAACACAACCAGAATTCAAACATAAGGCACACAGGATTATAAGGGGCACTGTTGATTTTCAGAAAAATCAAAGGATTGATTTTAAGTGTGCCGTATTTTCCAAACAACACGGTAATAACGACGACCCGCTAGCATGCGCTACCAAAAAAAGTGCTTTGTTGTGTATCTGACGGATGAAAGCTAAACCAGTTCCACACCACTGAAGTTGCAGCATTTTTACAAACCAATTCTGGTTCATCCGTTTCATTCAACGATCCACTTTCGCTCTTCTCATTCTCCGTCGCCGCCATGTGTGTATGTAAACAAAGGCACTGCGCATGCACGTTTTACCCATATTCTATCGCGATATTTCATTTTCCTATCGTTGCCCAACATTACACCGGTATTACCGTGAACGGTATGATATAGCCCACCCCTACCTGAGTGTACAATGGGACATAAGGTGTATCTGCTCCAAAAAGTTGTGAGAAAAACCTAAAGTAATGACATTTTTATTGTATTATAAAATGGATACATCATTCTTTCTTTTCTGCTTGCCTAGGTTTATGTAAAATGTACAAGTTAATAAGGAAAGGTGAAGTATACGTTTTTTTTCCCCGACTGGCAACAGTCAGTTGGTGTTTCTGTGACCTGATTAAGTTCGTCATTTTTGTTCACTGTTTTGAGTCAGGTAAATAAATCCAGGACAACCTGTACTTTGACAGCATGGATCATAAATTATCTCTCCTTAAATCTCAGGGACTGTGATACTCTTTGAGGAGTCACGCAAGCAGTTGCTCGAGCTGGAGGCACTCTATGGCTTTTCACAACAGCTAATGCAGGAACAATGAGTAAACTGTAACTCTGATTGACAGAGAGTCGGATTAAGATCAAGTGTAGTTATGTGCTCTTGTGATAAGTGACTTCTAAATTGATGCCTTAAGGCTGCGCAAGAGTCTTTTCACGTTTTCTAACCGATGTCCCCAGCAGCTGAAGGTCAAATGGGCAAGAAGCTGTTTTCAGTGCTCTTTAATATTCACCTTCAGCAGCAATGCAAGTGGCAGCAGGTGAAGTGAAGCAGCGGTCTCCAACCTTTTTTGCGCCACGGACCGGTTTATGCCCGACAATATTTTCACGGACTGGCCTTTAAGGTGTCGCAGATAAATACAACAAAATAAAACTAGTACCGGTACCGAAAAAAGAAGATTTATTCATAACACACGTGAAAAGACCCAGGAAAACAGAGTTAACGATCAAAATGATAACAAAATAACGCTGAAAACCGATAAAACACCTGAAAACCATACATTTCACACCTGAGCCTCAACTCTCGCGGCCCGGTACCAAACGACTCACGGACCGGTCCGAGGCCCGGGTGTTGGGGACCGCTGAAGTAAAGCACAAAAACGTCATTAATTTTTGATTATTCTGCGAATTGCCAAAAGATAAATTGAATTGTGAACTATGTTTCGTAAAGCCGAAAGTGACTTATTCATAGAAAAATCATTTTTGATACACCAGAACGATTCACTGTTACCAATGTTATTTACATGACTAATAACGGCTTCAGTTCCTCACATTAACTTTCAGTTTACTTGTCAAATGCAGCTCAGCGACAGTAACATGTATCCATTCTGCATGTGTGACTGTGACTTCAAGCACAAGAAGATTCTTTAAGGTTAAGAGAATGAAGCTGCAAGCAGTCTTCGTTTCTTCTGCAGCAGTGCTGTGATGTTAACAGTGGACTGCATCACCGCTTTGGTTGTTTTTTGATTGTCACACACACAAACTGTGATGTCACCTCTGCCCCGAACCAACACCATACTCCGTATCAGTCAGTGGGCTGCAAAAATTGAGGTGCACAACTGACTGAAAGAAAACTGAACCATTCATGATGGCGACAACGGCAAACCAAAACTAAGAGCAAACGACAAATATAAAACTAGGTAATGATTCGATGCCTCCAACTAGGGCTGGGCAATATAGCCTAAAATCTATATTCTGGTAAAATTTGAAGCATGTGCGGTAACGATATATATCGCGATTTTTTTTTTTCTTTCTTCTGTATAACGTATTTTCCACACTAATAAGGCGCACTTGAAATCCTTTAATTTTCTTTTTATAAGAGTGAACCTTATAATCGGTGCGCCTTATGTATGAATCCTGGTTGTGCTTACTAACCTTGAACCGGTTTTGGATTGTTGGAGCATTACAGCTGCTGTAGTCAGGAGCCTCGCGGAGTAATCTGGGTCCAAAACTCCTCCGTTTGCAGTCTCTGCAATGCTTTTGACCAAAACAGGTGCAGCTTGATGACACCATCAATATGCGCTATCCCGGTATAGTGAAAACCTCTACCGCTGGCCAAATTCATATTGTTTCTACCGTATACCTTTTATACCGCCCACCCCTACCTCTAACATGCATGTCTAATAAATAAAATGGCAAATTCTTTATGTAAAACAATAAAAAAAAAAAACCATTTTACACTTTACTGGAGGCACTGTGGCAAATTTAAAAATGGACAGCTTTATATTCTCATCCAATAATTACACAATATTTCAGTTTCTTAAGCTCTTAATATGCTCTGCTCCACTGTGAGGCGTCAGTCAAGGGTGTAATGTGGCTGTCACAACATCTAACTAAACCTGAAATGTGAAATTAAACTGAGTTTGAAAAAGGAGGAGAACAATAATTGTTATTTTAGTTTTCGGCATCAGGGAGAAATCCCAGAGAAACAAATAAAATGTTTGACAGACTGGATTCATATACCAGTACATACACATGTTGCCATTGGTGGTGTTCAGGCTTGGTGCTTCCTCTATTTTGTGATAAAGGCTGCTTTTAAACTGTCACAAACTTAAATTATGACAACCTGTTGCTTTGGTGTCTCATCTCTGAGCTGGATTACCTTCTCTCTGTGGGTGAGGCTCCTGACTACCATATCTACCTCACCTGCGCTTCTTTACTATTGTTCCTTTTTAGGGGGAACAGAAGTGCTATGTTCACACACCATCTCTTACCAGTTGCTGACAGTGCGGAGCCTTGTAACTGGTGTACATTTTCTTTCACTTTTACTTGCTCTTCCTCCCACAAAGGCGAGTGCCAAGTAGTCTAAAGTAGACCTACTTTATTGAGAGAGGACCTAAAGGAGCTTGCTAGCCTTTAAAAGAAAACAAAGTCTGTTTATTTGATTCAAATGAGATCTAAAACAGAGTGATTGCAAAGGCAAACAAAGTCTCTATAGTCCTGTGCACTGTAATATAGTGTGCTATGAGAAACTAACCTTTTGCTCAGGGTAATGCTGAGAGGTGTGTGGTGACACGGTGGTTCCATATTTCCTTATAACCGCTTCTTCCCCCCTTATTTTTCCCCCTCTTTCTCTACTTCCTTGATTTTTGAATGACCCCCCCTTCACTCATCTTCTCTTCATACCTGGCGGCCCTCTGGGGATAATTTTGCATGCAAAATGAGGTCATTGAATGAAAGATTCAATGACCTCATTTTGCATGCAAAATTTTCCCCATCCCAATAAAACCAGGTATTTTGGCTCAGTCAGAGTTGATGTGACAGCTGCTGTCATGAAGTGTGTTGTTTGGGAGCTCTATAAACTGACAGTGTCTAAATACCGAAGCAGAGATGCAGAAAACTTGGGTTTACTGAGCTGCTGTTGGCTGGGAGTGGCACATATAAATCTATCAATGGTTCGCATAT
This sequence comes from Neolamprologus brichardi, assembly GCF_056152115.1. Taxonomy (NCBI): domain Eukaryota; kingdom Metazoa; phylum Chordata; class Actinopteri; order Cichliformes; family Cichlidae; genus Neolamprologus; species Neolamprologus brichardi. Next base: position 35,869,832 of record NC_142118.1, on the reverse strand, counting down.
AAAAAACTCAGTGGTAGATCAGGCTCGACAGTAACTAGTACAGTATACAGTAGTGGATGGTTAACCCCACTCTTCTAGTTTTGGAACTGAATTCCTAAGCCACGCCAGATTTTGTTTTAGGTTTTGTTTTTAGATTTTGTTTTCCTCCAGGGTGTTGTACATATTTAACCTGCGTAGTTTGTGATTTTGCTCGACCACCCCTGCAGACACTGTGGGAGCAGGCTCCATAGAAAGTTTTATATTGAAGATGCAGACGTGGCATATTAACCAGCACGAACCTTACAATAATTATTTTCTACCAATTTGTAGTCTCGTCTGTCCAGGATATATTTTTTAATTTTTTTAGAAATAGTGCTGATTATAGTAAGACAGTTTCTCAGACATGGATTAAAGCTAGTCCTCAACTACAAACATATTCAATGATCTCTAATGGAAACAAGTTTCAGTCTAAGACTATGCTTAATCCATGTCTGGGGAAATGAGCCACAAAGTTTGGAGTGGACATGTCAAAGCTTTAAATTGGCTGTTCATACAAATGACTTGATTCTTGTTTTCCACCTCAGTACCCTGCAGACTTACCTTTAGCCTCCTTGACTCACTGCTCAAACCCAAAAAGGGAAAGACCATCTCTGAATCGAGGAGGGAACCTAATCTCTCAACATCTTACAATCATGTGATTGCAGCCGTTCCCCAACTCTCTGTGAATTGTACTCGTGGTAATCAATGGTCATGACAATTTGCAAATGAATGATCATGAAACTGATCTCACAGCCCTTTGTTAATCAGTGGTTCTAGTTTCAGTCATTATGCAAATTTACTGTTTGGAAACTGCAGTCAGCTGAGACTGAAGAAGTCACTCGGATGACTGACAAAATGTTTCTCTCCTCAGTTTTACCTCATTGTGGTTCAAGTTCTTGCTCTACTTCCTCCCTATGCACATTTCTGTTTTTTCACTCATGCTTCTACTTTCTTTTTTCCCTTCCTAATTAAAATGCAGGAACCCGTCCACTGCTTTCTACCAGGCTTTCCGGCCTAGCCGATTACGAGGGTCAAAGCCCATCAACGATAGGTATGAGCTCGGGTGTTTTAACTTGTGTGTGGCCTTGACTTGGCTGGCTGGCTTAACCGGACCCGGTACCCCTTTCACCTTGTGCATCCTAAAGGAAAATGTCCATCTTCAGCAGCCTGTAATCTATTTATGGAGTCCTGAAGTAATTAATTGATTTGACTAATTTCAGTGTGAGCATCTGTCACAAAGTTCCAGAAACAATTGGAGGATGATTGTTATGTCAGGGGTGGAGGAACGCCAGGCCTCAATGGCCGGTGTCCTGCTGGTTCTAGATGTGTCCTTGATCCAACACAGCTGATTTAAATGGCTTGACTTTCTCCAGAGGCCTGGTAATGAACTAATCTTTTTATTCTGGAGTGTTGACACAGGGTGAGACCTAAAACCTGCAGGACACCGCCCCTTGAGGCCTGGAGATCCCCACCCCTGATTTATAGTTTACAAGTGACTGCAGCTGCACTTTAAATTTATTGTAGAGAACGATGACCTGTTCTGGATAAGATTTTATTTCCTTTTCTGATAGATGTATATATGGATCTATTTCCAAATATACTTATATTATTTAAACAGCAATTTTTCAGCCAGAATTAAACCAAAGAATAATTGGCTCCTTATGTGTCGTACAGATTTTATCGTTGAGAGGAAAAGACTGAATGTATCGAATGATTACCAGATTATTAAAGAAGTCTAGACTTTTCTCCTTTATTGAAATAAAGAAACATCACTTTGGGACTCGTTACTTAAACGGCTGGTCAAACTGGACATTTCAGCAGGTGTGAGTGTGTACAGCACGCAGAAAGCATGGCAATGGAAGAAGCACTAGAGCTGATTTGGCAGCGTTTCACATCTCTGTGACACTCAGCGTATCTGTGGTCTGCCAGTCACGAGGATCTGGGGCTCAGGTTTCCCTTGTCCCTGCAATGTGTGGAGCTAAGTGCTGAAGAGGTTTAGTACTGAGTATTGCAGATCCAAATGTAATAACATGACCAATGTTTTTGTAAGCCTGTCATTGATATGATCAGATGAGAAGTTGGTGATTTTAAGTGTTTTAAGCTTAATTCTCAACTTTTAAAAGCTCATCCTTAAAAAAAGAGTCCATGTCAGAGCTGTGGCATTGTGCTTGTTACTAACATGCCTTGGCCTTCAGCTGATTTATATTAACCCATAATGGATGGGATTATGTGTAAATTTGAGAACTATTTTTTAGTTTTTAAATTTAAAAAAAAAAGAGTATTAAATCCCCTGTTCCAGCTCCAACAAATGTCTCTTCAGGGAGAGCTCGATTTTTCTTGTTACCTTTCATAGACTACAAAGACGACAGAAATTGCCAGAGTAGTCAAAAATTACTTTGACAGGTCTAATAAAAGAAGAGGCAATATCTTTAATTCAAAAACGGCTACACAAAGGTAGCTGTCCAGATTGACTCAAACAAAAAAATTGTAACATTAAATTATTTTAATATCTTAAAAGTTATGTTAGACATTTGTGTATACATTTCTTGAGTGTGGCCAGATCCATTTATTTTATTCTTTTATTAAATGTTTTTTAAGTCCTCCAAATGCTTTTACTTGTATACTAGGGGTGGGGTAAAAAATCGATACTGTGTAGTATGGTGATATTTTGTTTGCTAATAATGTATCGATACAGGGACAGCAGAAATCGATATTTTGTTACAAAAAAGTTTTTGTGGAATGGAACATTCTCTGACTTCAGAGCATGTTGATCCTTTTTCTGAGCAAGAATCCTGACATTCCTTCACTGTCCAAATGTGTTTAACCTTTTTTTGGCAGCAATAAACATGACAGTTTACTTATTTTAATTTAAGACATGTTTTATTTTAATTAAGTTTAAAACTTTTTTATTTAATGTAAAATTATATTTTGTTTTAATTTACTTTCAAATTCTTCAGTTGCTGAAGGGGCTGCATAGTTTTCATAAACTGCATAGTTCAGAATAGCTATAATTGTACTAGATGGTTGATTCAGTTAAGTTGGACTAGACTGTAATACAAACCGTTCAGTTTGTCAACAATAAAACTGAAATGAGAGAAAGACTGAGTGTGAGACTTTGATATTAGATAAAATGAATATTGATAAAGTTTACCTTTATGTACAGAATCTGAATATCGCAAAATATTTTAAAAAATTGCAATAATATCGTATCGTGCGTTAAGTATTGTGATAATATCGTATCGTGGGATGTATGGTGATTCCCACCTCTATTGCATACTACTATAATTTCATTTAATTCATTTATTTTTTTTCTTCATTATTCCCATTGTTCCACCACCAAGACAAGAGCTGAAGCACAGGTATGTGCTCTTTCTCAGAGATTACAGTAAAACTCCCAAGCTGAATTTTATGAAATTGCATAACTATGGATTTGCTTTGATTTATTTCATTAGCAACTCAATCAACAAATGCTGTAATCATCATATTGTACGTATATATCTGTATGCTTACTTTGCACGAACACTGTCACACACACACAGCGATTATTAACATCTATGTTTTTAAAAAAAACAATCCTTGGATTCCAGGATGTATATTACGTTCATTTCATCGTCTCCCTGTTAATGCGATGCTAACTTATCCGTTTCACTCGGGGCTAAATACGGGATGAAGAATTTGAAAAAGGGCCACGAGCCTGGTGTTTGCTAGTATGTATAATGCATTTGACAATCTTGCTTTATTTAGAGTTTAGGCTTCATTTTCTGTGCTTAATGATTAATTTTTTTTAATAAGCTATTTGTTTTGTTGCATAGGTACCCGTCAATAACGCAGACAAATGGATGGCATTTGTTTTGACTTGGGAATCCGTGGTTTGCATTTACCATAAACAGTTTCTGTTCCCATGTGCTCTCATGGAAGCTGCCAACAGATACCGGCAAACAAACTTTGAAGTTGAGGTGTATTTATCGTTTAAACATGCGGTTGACTTGTTATGTCGTGAAGTGACGTGCAGAAAATTCTGGGGAGTCTTGGGAAGAAGCAAGAAAATAAATTTGACTTAATGCCATATATTAACATATTTATTCTGTGATATATATGTAAAGTTTACAATTATTGAGCTTTAAATGATTCTTGTTTCAAAATGTCATTCTTGGCGATATTGGCTAAAATTGCATATATCATCAAGGGTTGGTGGATTTTTGGAGTAGTTTATCAATGCTTGTGACTTTAAACCTCTGTTGCCAAGTGACAGTAAGTGGTGGAGGGATTAGCAACCAATCAGACATTGTGTGTGAAATAATAATAATAAAAAATTGTATTTATATAGCGCTTTTCGGGGACTTCAAAGCGCTTTACAATTCATTCACTCTCACATTCACACACTGGTGGAGGCAGATACAGTTGTAGCCACAGCTGCCCTGGGGCAGACTGACAGAAGCGAGGCTGCCATATCGCGCCATCGGCCCCTCTGGCCAACACCAGTAGGCGGCAGGTGAAGTGTCTTGCCCAAGGACACAACGACCGAGACTGTCCGAGCCGGGGCTCGAACCGGCAACCATCCGGTTACAAGACGAACTGCCAACTCTTTGAGCCACGATCGCCCCGTAATACTGCATTAAGCATGAGATCGTCCATATGACCTAAATAAGGGTCCCTGTTTACTTGACAACAGTAGCAGTTGAGCAACAGTGCGTCGTCACCGCTGGCAAAAGACTCTGTGCTTCTGTTTGTTCCTCATCCAGCTCGGCTTTGCCTCTGGGCTCTGAGAGTAACAGAGCAGCTTTATTCAGAACTTTTCAACTAACCGCAGGTAAACCTGAGGGAGACGCCTCATTCCACCTCCTTTTGTCCCGAGCCAGCTCTCCTGCAAGGTCGGACTTGTTGGAAATGAAGAGGGGAATTGCGCACAAACAGTTTGAGGGCCCTTTAAAGCATTCCTCAAAATGAGTGGGTTTATGAAAAATGTAAAACCTCAGTTGAGCACAGTGCCCGCTCATCTTCTCAGTTTTAGACAAGTTTCTGGTTCGCTTTTGGAATCAAAACGTATCGGTGCCAAATCTTCTGCTGCTCTATCAGCAATGCAGAGCTTTACAAACCAAATTAGTTTTAAAACCACAGGTTGCTGAAAGCCTTTTTGGACACCTGTGGAAAAATGCTGCATTAGAAATTTTTGCTTGTGACTAAAATAAAACGTGCAAATGTTATTTTAATTTTGAAAACACAAAACTCGAAAAACACTCGAAGGCACGCATTATAGCTTCTTTTTTTTTTCTTTTTTTTTTTTTTTTACATCAGGATACAGATTTAAATTTGGAAGGTTTGGTAAACTGAACAGAATTTTTAATATTCACCCATAAAAACAGTGGCAGTGAATTTGTACTTCATATTTGTATAATTGTACTAAAAATGTGCATTTATGTGTAACTTTTTTTCTCTTTGACATTCAATTCTGTTCAATTTTATTTATATAGCACCAAATCTCAACGTCGCCTCACAGCACTTTATATTGTAATGTAGACCCTACAATAATACATACAAAGAAAAAAAAACAACAATCATATGACCCCCTATGAGCAGCACTTTGGCGACAGTGGGAAGGAAAAACTCCCTTTTAACAGGAAGAAACCTCCAGCAGAACCAGGCTCAGGGAGGAGCTTGGCCATCTGCTGCGACCTGTGGGGGTGAGTGAAAGAAGACAGGATAAAGACATGCTGTGGAAGAGAGACAGAGATTAATAACAAGTGATTCAGCAGAGAGGTCTATTAACACATGTCATCTAAGACATTCAGTCTTAGGTTTCCCATGCAGTGATTTATTTATTTTTTTCAGTTTTCCAACTGCTAATAAGAAGTATAACCACAGGATGCAGAGTTGTTTCTGAACATCATTTCACAAACTCAAAGTCTCACTGGTCTGTAGTTGATCCCCTACAGCTCTGCTTTAGTCTTCCCTTGTAAAAAAAAACTCTGCACATACATTTATTTTTTAACCTAACAAGATTACAACTTGAACTCTGCTTTTGTAAACATAGCAGGAAAGCGATCTGTTGTCTGTGTTGAATGGATTTATTATAAGGCTGTGATTAGTCCCACGTAACCCACAGGCAGAAACCCTTTTACAGTCCTCTGTCCACAAAGATCAACTCGATGATTATGGATAATAAAGAATAGACAGATTTATATTTGGTCAGAGAACACCTGATTGGTGGCCTCAGGCCCAGCCGAGGCTCAGCCAGCAGGGACTTATTTAAACCAGATCAGATATGTTAGCACTGTTTTTGACTCAGAAACGAGCAGTCACTATTGGGGAGAGGAGCAAAGTTTAACTCTGATGTGCTGATTGGACAACGCTGTCATGGTAAACTTCTTCCTCAACTTAGCTGCAGTTGTCTTCAAAATAGAACTGAGAAATATAACTTTTATAAACTGTCACGATTTATTGCACCTTTGTTATTTTTTTGGACTTACGTCAGATTGTAATTGCCAAAAGCCTGGGGGGCGGGCCTTATCCTCATCAGATCCATCCCAATACATTTGCAGTGTCTTATCTGTTAAGGAAGTACAGTTATTTTTAAAAAATTTAAAGTTTACCCAACAGCTGTGTGGGAGCCAGGACAGGACTGTACGTGCACAGAGCGCTGATCTCATATGGGACACCTTTTTTTAAAGGTTCATGGAGAATTTGATGGATGGCAGTCATATCCATGAAAGATCTTAAAGCTTGCATAACACACCACTTGTCACAAAGATTGTACTGTTTTAGTGGCAGCATTTTCATTCTGGCTACTTTATCTTTGGAAGCTGCTGACATTTGATCTGTTTTTACCCAGAAAGGGTTTGCTGAGCACACACAGGCCTTTCCAACATCGTGTCTCCTAGAGCTCGGACAGTTAAAGACATTCACACTTAGTTATATATCAGGGTATCTCCTATAGCCACTGACTGACCATTAAATTACCAGCTGAACCACCATGAGGTCAGACTGATATATGATTTACAGTAGGCGATGGACATTGGCAGTTATTGGTCAGAAAACACTAAAAATGGCTGTTTTATTTTGTGTCATATTTTGTCTGACCAAATCTGCAAAGTCACCAAATTAAAAGCCAGTATCCTGTTTTTGTTAGGAGGAGATTAATTTTTGTCTTTGCTGGTGTTAATCATTTATTTAAAGCACAGGCATTTAGTTGGTGTTAAGTAGTCAGATTGTCTTGTGGTTGCTTTTAAAATGCAATGTTTAGAACATTAAACATCAGCGTTTCCCAAAAGTCCCCTTGAAGTGCCTCTGATAAAGGCACTGACATGTGTATTAGGGGTAATTAGACTGTACTACCTAACGACATTAGCTTGACCCACACCCTTCGCTTCAGAGAGTAAACCCAAATGAGGCTGAGTCCTTGATCCTGTGATAAATGCTCCCCTGAATACAGAGGCCCGTTAACGCTGAGGTGCCGGGATTTTTCCATTAAAGCCTCAGGAACAAAACTATTACGTATGCACATTCCAGCGGGGGTCTTAATCCAGATTGAGACAAACAAGTGGCGAAGCTCAAGTCTCTCAGGCGTTGAAAAAGTGTAATTTGATCTTGCAGCACATTGTGTTTAGGTAATTATGGTCAGAGGACCCTAAAGCTGCATTCTCACTGTTTGCATATGGGTTTTGATGGATTTCTGTAGGAGCTGTCGAGTACAGTCGCCATTAACAAACAACCCTCCTGGTTAATTTTTTTTAGCCTCTTTTTAAATCTTTTTAAAACTCACACTTTCTAGTGGATTTCACAGTACTCTACTGTTTTAGGACACCTTGTTTGGAACTTCTGCTGGTCCGTTTGCTTCTTACCGCCTGCCCCTTTTCCTGCAGCAACGCAAAACGTCAGCTTCACTAGCAGTAGTTAGTTGTAGATGGGGAACAGATTGCAGATGTTGCTTTGGTGAGCTTGTTCCCTAAACCAGCAGCTTTTGTCTAGTTGAATTGTGGCCTACATGTACGCGACTGGTCTCTTGATATGTTTTCATGCTTGTTGGTAGGTATGGACATCACGTCTAAGACTGTGCTATGAAAAAAAGGCCTTCTGTGGACTGCTTAAATTAACAGTGGTGGATGAAGTTCATCTGCCATCTGAAGAATTCAGATTTTATCCTCGCTTTATAAGCCCCCGAGGGACTTGACTGCTTCTCATGCTCCCCCGTCATCCGGTTTTGTTTACCAAGATGTCTGCTGGAGCTGTCCATGTGGTGGAAGGACGGGCCGGTTCCCTTCCAGTCACATCGCGTATGTTAGACGAGGAGCTGCTTGTGCAGCAGTGTAGCGATATTGCGCAACAGATGAGGTTGCAGTGGGACAACTCCTCCGGCCTGTTTACGAGGAAGCTCGGTGACAGCAGACACGCCCACTTGTGCCTTTGATTTAGTGCTGGAGAAATAAAACTTCCCCGTGGTCTCTCTTATTTTGTTTAGACTTCATTGTGTCAATATGGACCACCCCTTATATAGACATGCTCCCAACAATACAGCATCCAAATATGTGCCATGTTCACAGACTCGTGTTAACATACTTGTCGCATCCTGCAATTGTCACAGTTGTTTGAAGCTTTGCTGTCCACGGAGGGCAGAAGTAGTTTTTCGAGATTGTTTTCTTTGGGGATTATTTTAGTTCAGTATGCAAATATATGTGCTTGCAGGGAAAATAAACTGCAGTAAACCACAAGAATTCCCTGTGGGATATGTAACCTGTTTCTCCCCTTTTTAATATTCCAGTTTCAGGTTATTTTCATAAAAAGCATTGAGGCTGTGTTGACTCACATGTTTCACACACATTAGAAGGTAAATTGTTCTCTTCCTGATAACTGATTTCAATGTAGAACATTTTGACTAACGAGTTTCTCATTGCGGTTTTGCTCTAGTGAATAAAATGTTTTATTTGTGTAACAGGAAATAATCTGAAACTGTTTCTTCAGCTTCACGTATGTGAGGATTTGATTGATTTATTAGGCTGATGCGATCATAAACTGAAAATCTAAATAAATCTAAAAGTTTGAAAAGACAACAATCTGAAATTGTAATGACTTAAGTAAAAAGAGAATAATCTGAAATATTATAGATTTATCTTTTATGAAACAAAGCCTTTAAATCTAAGTATATATGATCAAAAGAAACTAGAACCCATGTCCACGCATCAAATATTTCTAAAAAAAATCTGTTCATGTCGGCAGTCATTGCATTGACTGAAATCCAAGTTTCCTCTTCTTTTTGTTTTTCTTTTTTAGTACTTGTTTCTGTGGAAAAACTGGATATGATCTGATTGATTTAAGCAGATGGGTAAACATGAGGGGCTCACAGGTCTGCTGCCGAGAACGCCCTGTTGCAAAAATACTGGTTTCTTTGTTTTCAGAGTGAGTGATCGTTTAGTTGAGCCGAGTGTTGTGGAGCCTGCTTGGTTGTTTGCTGGGTCACGCAGCACTTTTGACCCTGTTCAGACAGATAAAAAGAGAATCGGTCCCCTGTAGCTCCGATGGAGCAAAAACATGCTTTGTTTTTTATTTTAAAATTAATTTTACAGCTGCGTCATGATTAAACATGAACTTCAAGCTGATTTGTGCCATAATAATGAAGTCATAGCTAAACTGCTGTCTTCCCGAAGCTGCTGAACTTTTGAATCGCAGCTAATCGGGGGCCTCTGCTGACGCCAACTGGCGCAGCGGCGGAACTACACCCTCCTGTCTTTTCAAACAAGCGGCCGGCTGCAGCCAGCGTTTGCATCGGAACGAGAGCCACAGTGAGTTGTCAGCGAGCACACTCATCTGTTGTTGCAGCCCCCACCCTCCAGCTATTGTTTTGAAATATGATCGTTGAGGGGGGTTATTACTGTAAGACAAAGGTCTAATTTATTCAGCTGCCTTCCCCCACAGAGAGTGTTTATGTGCTTTGGGACGGGGACGAGTGCCGGTGCATTTGTGACCCTAATGTAGAACACATTGGCGTTCTGGTGCTGTAAAACAGTGTGTGATGATTTAGGGAGTTTGTTTGGCTCCTGGACGTGTCTGCTGTGATGTACACGGATCCAGGTGGAGGATGGGTACACCGTGCAGTGTAAGAGGAGATGGGCTCGGTGTCAAAAGGGAGGCACGTGTGGTAGAAACTCTGCAGCCAGCCCTGGTGGCTGTGACACAGATGTCTGGGTTTGAATGCACTGGCCTCGGGGCCGGAGGTGGCCAGAACTGGAATGTGCTGCCTAGTGGTCCCGGAGACTTTGTTTGGGGGTGGTGGGGGGTGGTGAGTGCATTTGTACTCTGCTGCAGTCTGCGGGGAAGGCCCGTGTTGAGGTTAACACAGCCAGTGGTCCTTATATAAACCACCACATGTCTTCTTCCTTGAATAAAATATACAGTTTGCTTTGTTTTCCTTGAACATGGAATGACAACAACCTGTTTCTTCCTTTCTAGCTTTTTCTTTAACTCTTCAAGTACAGATTGCAAAGCCAAACTTTTCTCTTTTTTTCGTATTTTTAATTCAACCTGCATGCCTCTTGTCTTTTGCTATTGATAAAAACACATTCCAGCCAAAGCTCGTGGACATATCTATTTCACTGTCCCAGATGTGGAAGTGCTCAGTTCAAAGGGAGGAATGTGTTCTGTTGCTGCTGCCGTCATCTATCGACTTTAAAATCACATATCTGAATGAGATTTGTGCTGGAATGCGCCTCATTTACCTCACCGTCATTACACAAGTACATCTGACATCCGTCCATCCCTTTGCTTCCGCTTTGTCCAATTCAGGATTACGGGCAGTGGAGACGCTTGAGCCTCTCCCAGCAGCCAAAAGAGCCGGAATGTGGGGGTACACCCTGGCTGCTATTCTTATCGCAGACTAATCTCAGACGTTTAGTTAAACCATTTTCGGTGCTTGGTAAACCACTGAGTGAGTGGAAAAATAAGCGGGCAGTTTGAAGTCATCTCATGTTTTAATCTTGGTGTTTTTACTGGAAATGACAGAGGAGGAAGGGACTGCTTTGCTAATGTAATTAGCCGAAAAGGACATGAATTTATTCCTCTGATGTTTTAATGCAGTCTTAATGTGATCAATAAAACCACCAAATGTTGTTGTTTTTTTAAACAACTGTTGTTTACCTCTCCTTGTTGTGTTTTATGCACAATTTATATGTCAAACTCTGCAAAGTTTGACTCAAGATTTCAAGGAAAGACAGAATAAACGTGGAAAAACAGGCCTGCGGAAGCCTTGTAATGGTGCAGATGGAGTTTAAGGCACTAACACAAGATATAGGGTACACACAGAGCTGTGCCTTTCCTTGAATTAAAGCTGAGCCTTTAAATATGTTCCCGTGTGCCTCTAGAGTGGCTGTTCCGCACGTACGTTTCGGCTCTGAATAATGTAACTTGTGAAGGAAGCTTCTCGGAATAAATGAATGGTGAGGGGAGGGAGGAGGCGGCGAAGGCTGAACTCCGCCTCACCATGTGACCAAGCAGTGGTTTTAAGAAACCGTGAGCCTCCACTCAAACAGGACAGTTTGTTGTGTTTGTTACTCGGTAAGAAACGTGTAGCCGCGAGAAAACTTCAGGAACCATGCGCTGCAAAATGAGCTACAGCCTGCCCTGCTCGCCGGGAACATCCCCGCCGCATTCAGGGCGTTTGGTGGCCTACAGAGCGCGATGCGTCAGGTAAACACCTTTAAAAGCTGTTTCTGTGTCCGCGCGTGTGGGCTTATTTTACGCGTGCATATGGAGACCGCGTTTGGAGCTTTTACGGTATCTTTGCGTTACTAACTGAAAACATTTACATACCTGCATCCTTTTTTTAAAACTCTTATTTACGAACTGCAGACATTTGGCTCCTTGTCAATGTTTTTACACGTGCTTTGAGTGTTGCTCGGTGGCCATTTGCGCTCGTTTTGTCCCCCGCATAGTTTGAGGTGTTTTGCCAGCAGCTGTTCCGAGTGTTGACCACTGTCTTCCCGAACATGTGGCATCAGTTTGATCTGTGTTTATACCACGTGTCCCCCCACTAGATGCCCACGGAGCCGTACACTACGTGCGCTCTAGCACGCAGGGTGTAAATGATGGATAGACTGGTACCAGGCTGATGTTAGCGCAATGTGCGATTTCCACGTTCTTTTTTATTTTTATTTGTATCTAATTACGTTTAAAAAAAGATGTAAACATAACGTAACAAATGTTTTTTCTTAACTTAAGCTCCTTACAACCCCCAACCTCGGTACACAATAATTGCGTCTGTATTTAATTCAAAGGAAACTGTTTCACATCTACTTTTATCACATTCTTATAACGTTAACCATTTTTTTAAACATCGTGGACGCTCTAAAAACGATAATTAGAGGCAGTCTGCACATCGTGTTCCGTCTGCTGCTCCAGTCAGAGCGCCGTCCAGCGGCTCCAGAACACATCGATTGCTTTTGTTTTCGCTCCACAGCGGAGCAGGGCGGTGATCGTTCGGAAACAAAGGCGCTTTTTGTGGAGGAGGTTAAAAGGCAAACGGTGAAAAGTCGGCGTCGTTTGGTTTCATGAGGATTTGTAGCACGGACTCGTAAGTTAATCGTCGTGTTTTAATTAAACGCTTAATCGTCGCTTTCTGGTGGAGAAATGGTGAGATGTAAAATACAGGGTTGAGCTCCTCTGAGGCCACATCAATGTTTTTATAACAATGTAAGAGGCAGAGAGGAGCTAAGTGGGTGCTTGGTATTTTATGCAGATATAATTTAGAAAAGAGAGCGTGCACTGATGATGTAATCTGATTACCAGACTCCCTGTCTGCCATGCATAGATGCTGTCTGACCTGGATTTATGTGCAGATAGTTGAATTTTGATTTAGCTGTTATAACAAGTGGAACTTTGTCTTGGTTTCTATGGGTTGCTGCTATGCTCTGATTCACTGGTGGCACATTTGAAAGTAGAGTCTGACAGCTGTTTGTACTGAACAGATAGTGTGAGCGATGAAAGCCAACTTCACTTAATGCAGGCATGTAGAGCAAAGGCTTCAAGTCCGGGTTATAAAGCTGTTGCTGAAACAGTTTGGTGTGTATAACAAGACATGTCTTCACCTTCCACCTCAATCTTTCCCGTGCTTCTGGTCTCTGAAAACAGCATCACATTTGTAGCATGCCGTCTTACATTTTTGCGTTTCCAAACATGGGCCCTCTGCCAGTTTGTGTTAAACACAATGGAAGATTCACTAAAAATAGTACGCGTTTTATTTTCGTTTTGTTTTTTTCCTGGTCTAATCTCATTCTCTAGAAGCTTATCTGCATGAGTGAAAACGCTCGAGGGTTTGTTTTGATTCACCTGAGCGATGCAAGTGAAATCTCAAGTTGTGGGAGAGCCAATTTTGGCACTTGGTGAATGTGAAATGTCCGATGGGCATAAGCAAGATTGATATCTAAACTTCCTCCTCTTCTGTCCACAGTGCCTCGGGAGCCAGCGTCGTTGCCATCGATAACAAGATTGAGCAGGCAATGGTGAGTTTTTCCGCATATTTAAGTCATATCAGAATGAATCCTGTGATATGGATTCCTTGCCAGTCTGTACAATTACATGTTTCACAATAACTTTTACCTTGCTGATGTTAAGATAAGTGCTTGAAAGAGGATGAACGTGAAACATCTTGTAGAAGGAAACAGAGGAAAAATGACCTCAAATCTGCCCAAGCATTTGGCTTCTGTGCTGCTGGTCCCTTTTGATTGACAGGGGATTGCACGTCTCGGTACAAAGACCACATTTATTTTTGTGTGCTAATTTTAGTTTGTCCTCCCTGTCAGGATCTGGTTAAGAGTCACCTGATGTACGCTGTTCGTGAGGAGGTGGAGGTGCTGAAGGAGCACATCAAGGAGCTGTACGAGAGAAACTCTATGCTGGAGCGCGAGAACGCCGTGCTGAAGTCACTGGCCAACTCGGAGCAGCTCAGCCATCTGACCAATCAGCTCACCCATGGCAGCAGATCGCCGCCGCTGCAGCAGCAACACCCGCTCGTCACAAACAGCACCCCCTCTCTGGTTCACCACGAGGGAAGCCAGAGCGTCCCTCATCAGCCCGACATCACCTCAGCGTGATTCCCTCTTTATAAACTGTCAGAAACACACGTCCCACGGACAGGAGTCTGTTAGCAAAGGCAACAACTAACTACTACCGTCCCCTCAACCCCAAACAGCAAATGGACTCGGCTCTGTGTTCAAAGTGCTCCACTTGAGGACAAATCAACAAAGCAACATCTGTGTTTGTCACAAAGAGCCGTGTTTCAGCGTGTGCTGATGTCATCAGGCCTTCACGTTATTTAAGACATTTACCATCCTGTGCAAAGTCTTATTCGGGCCTTGTGTTCGGCTGCAACAGAGCTGAAAAAGGAGAAGATGGGGGGGCAAATGGGTGGGGGGTGAGGGGGAGCAGGGCAGCCAGTGTGCATTAAAAAAATAAATAAACAAAAACCAGCAACTGCATGTTGATGTTGTGTAGGGGATGGCGGGGGTTAGAGGGCACAGAGAGCTGGATTTGTTGGGGCAACAAATGGGGGAAGACAGCAGCGTGTACCTGAGAGGGACCAGAGGGGTGACGTGGATCCTTGGAAACATCCAGCAGGGGCTGACCTCCCAGTGTCTGCACCCAACGTCACTGCAGGGCTGGAAGAGGCCAAGAGTGCAGAGAGGGTGATGGAGAGGTGGTTTGGAGGATACGTCCTTCCTGAGCGCAAGAGGACTCGAGCTCGAGCGGATCGAGCCGACAGCCTCGGCTTGTTATATGCTGCATCGAAAAAGCTTGTGTTGTTCTCAGAGCCACCATACGTTTGACATGAATCATAATAAATTTTCATTAGTTCAGTTTTAGTATTTGCGTTTATTTATTTCAGGGCTGCTATTTTCATAATGTAAATGAACAATGTCATGGAGATGCTTATTAAAAAACAAAAAAGAAACTTTTTTTTCTTTTTGGTCTTTTGGTATTTTAGAATCTGTCGGGTATTAAATTTGATAGATTCTTGCAACTTGTAGTTCTCAACAGGTAGGCAATAAGTTTCCAAAAAATAGACTTTTTTTTTGGCCTCTTCATGAAATAGTGCTAACACTAAAGCTGCGCTTACATTAGATGAAATCCAGGTTGAATGTATATTTTGTAAAGTGTAAAGTATTAAGAGCATGGGCAGTTTGTACGGGAGAACACCTGTTGTTTAAGATAAATAATATGTGATGGGATGTTTTGATAAAGAAAACTGTTGATTAACTTTTTCTAGACTTTCTTCGTCAAAACGAAAATGAATTTGCTGGGTTTGGCTTTGGGGGGATGAAAAGCTGTGAAAATTGTTTGACCTACTTTATAACCAAAGACACAAAGCTGTGTAAGTCTTTCTTTTCCTTTTTTATTTTAAACCGCGCACTTATATATATTTTTTTCTACTCTCTCCTTCCTTGTGCTTCTTTGTCGCCATTTTGCATATTCTGCGTGATCTGTTATCAAACCACTTCGGTACCTCATGGTTTTTATCCAGAACTCTCGTTTTTCTGTTGAATGAAAATCTAAAGGTTTCCGAGAGAGAAAATGGATAGGAGGTTGGAGTAAGTAGCTGATGGTGTGAGTTAGAAGAAGAAGAAGAAGAATGGAAGGAAAAGTGTTGTGCATGAGGCGAGAAAAGGAGCAGTCTTTGTTTTCATCTAAATGCTGTTAAATTTCATATGCATAGAACAGGGTTTGTTACATTGCAGATTTTGATGAATGCACCATTTAATTGTAAAGCATAACAGTTTGCTTACTGTGGAAAAACACAAACTAAACAGCAATACTCACAGCAAAACAAAACAATCCAAACTATTAAACATTTCTCACTTTCAAGCTGGAACTCAGTCAGCTGCGTATGAGCATATTATGGGATGTCCTGTCTGCAATTGCATCTTTTGTGCCTCCTCTGCCGACGCTTGCTGTCAGCAGGCGATCGGCATCTCTCTCTGTGGCTTAGAACCAAATTGCTTGGTAATTGTACAATCAGTCATCTTTCTTTTCTTTTTTCTTTTTTGGCAAATGGGCTTCTCTTTTTTCTGTTCTTTCATTTGAAGGAGATACCGTGTACATGCCAAATGTACTGTATGAAAGTGATCACTGAGCCTTGGAGAAAATATCTTAACGATGCCCTTGTAATGTGCTGTTCAGACAATTTTAGTTTTCAGTCAATGACAACAACAACAAAAAAAAAAGATAATAAATTACTGTTTTATTATGAGAATGTCTTCATGTGTCTTTATTCTTCCTTTACATATCCTCGTGTGTTGCGAAAGTGTCATCCTTCCAGCATTACCAAGAATTTTTTTTTCTTGTAAGCAGCAAAATTACAAAATAAAATTAGTCACATCCTGTGATTTCACCTTAAATCATATACTTACTGTTTTTTTCTTATGCCTAAATCTGGCTTTTTGTCTCCCAGAGTGTCAAACAGGCAAATAAACAATATTGTAAAATGAAAAAGTTGCTGTAGGTTACAGGGGTCCTGCATGGGAACAAACACAGAAGTGAAGTCGATGATGGCAGAAAAACGGGGTCAACCTGAGAGTTGGCTCATTAACGTTTAGTAATTGTGTGTGAGGTGGTTTTGTTTGAAGAGGCACAGAAAACATTTGTGACTTCAATTTTCCTGTGAAATGAATATAACAAACATAAGAAACTACATTCACTGGCCACTTCATTAGGTACACCTGTTCACGATAAACTTTATATGAGTGAAAAGTTACACAAAAAGAAAAACTGATCTGGAGAGTCAGATATACACACAAAGCACTACTACTGACAAGTACTTGCATGCTAACCTGGCACCGCGCTGCAGTTATATAACACCACGCACGCTGGAATGCCACATCCCTTCATCCCCCCGAGGTTTGCCTCCTAGGAGACTTATCAACAATACAATTACAAACCTCTACTGCTAGAATTCTCTGCACTACTATTGCCAAGATCTTGTGTATGTATAAAACCTGTCATTATTGGATGATCTATGTGTTAGTAATGAATTAATAATACTGTATTATAATGATACTGATTAATTAAATACCTTATTTACTCTCCACCCCGTTCACAGTAGCTGGAGCTTGAGTTCAAGGATTTGGTCAACTTGAAGAGCGGGCTGCTTTGGAGGGGCTCCAGCTCACTTTCATCATCAATCCTGTGAGCAACACCGAACTCAGTTTAATATTATCGACAGCCTGCTTATGGGCTCATCTGGGTCTTCGGGACTGTTAAAGAGGGTCAGGTCTAGGGTCAACTCGGCTCTGTAGCAGCGAACTTGTCTCCAAATTGACATGTCCCATTGAAAGACAGTAACACAGAGGAGAATTTTCACTCCATGAATCATAAAATAGAATTGCTGTTGACCTGGGTAACCTCTTCCAGCAAAGCTACCCTCTGTGTATAGTCTGTGAGTCGGCTCTCCATCATTCCAGTGCTGCTGACTTGGGACTGTTAGTTATATTCTTCCCCAATAACTTTCTTAATTTTACTGTTCTTTTTCTTCCTAATTCAATATTGTTATTACAAATATTATTATTTTATCTTCCCCTCCCTTTTCCCCAGACTGATACGAGGAGCCTCACGCTCACCACTTAGCATCGCTGCCAAATACGTCAGCAGTGTCTTATCGTGTTGGTGTCTAATCATGAGGACATGGCTGGGAGGACTTGTTTAAGCTCTAACTGAGCACCAGAATGAGGAAGAAAAGTGATTTAAATGACTTTGGATGTGGCATGGTTGCTGGGAACAGACAGGTTAGTTTGAATGCAGCAGAAGCTAATCTGGGTTTTCACACAACCAGAATTAAAAAAAACAAACAGACTGAAAATAAGTAAGCAGCAGCTCTCTGGGTGAGAATGACTTGTTGATACCTGAGGTCAGGGGAGAATGACCAGACTGCTTCAAGCTGATAGGAAGGCAGCGGTAACTGCGATAACCACTTGTAGGAACAAAGGTCACACATCTTTGAAGCAGATGAGCCACAGCAGCAGAAGACCACACCAGGTGGCCCTCCAGTCAGCTTTGAACAGGAAAGCCAGACTACAGTTTGCATGGACTCCTCCAATGGTGGATTGAAAATAGTTAGCAAGTGACGAGTCCTGATTTCTGCAGCAACATTTGGATGGTACGGCCAGAATTTGGCATCAGCCACCAGAGATGGGCAGTAACGCGTTACTGTAATCCGATTACTTTTTTCAAGTAACGAGTGAAGTAAGGGATTACTATTGCAAAAACGGTAATTAGATTACCTTTACTTTCCCGTAGGAACGCTGCGTTACTGCGTTACTAAAACCGTGATTTTTTTGCGAGAATGTCTCATGACAGTGACGTAAGCGAGTGCGACGTTCGTGACAACAGCTGTGTGCAGATCAACAGTGGATAATATATCGAGAGAGTATGAGCGTGCAGCGTTTAAAGCGTGGAAGTACTGACCTTACTTTGAGTTTGATTCCATAAAAAGTGACAAAAACATTAGTGTCCGTTGTGCGTGGGAAGAAAACTTCTTTTTACAGCGAAGAAAAACCCCTAAACTTCCAAGCAAGCACCGAGTAGCTACGACGTAATGGGAAACTCACAGAGAAACCCGCGGATTCTTCCACTGAACGCTGCAGCACACCTGCACCAGGGTAAACCTCCGCCTACCCCACTCCTGCTTTACCCTTCCTCTCGTGTTAGGGTCGTCACCGACCCATTTTAAATTTCAAATGCATAAAACAAATCACAAACATTTGTTTATTGTATCAAGGCTTTTTGACTTTGTCAGGAACCTCTATTTCTACAAAATAAAACAAAAAAAAATATTTTCACTAAATTATAAAATGCCCTAGTTGAAATTATGACATTTGTGTTGTTAGGGTCGGTTTCGACCCAGGTATAATATTATGAGTATAAAGCAATAATTAAAGCCAAAACTGAAATCATAAGTGCACTGTCAGCTAAAACATTGACAGCAAGCTCCTCTCCTAATCATATGAGCTTTAGGGGATTCTTATTTTGCGTGTTTTTTGCAGTATACCTGCACAAAAACAAAACAAAATAAAGACGGGACATGTCAAGACATGTGAGGTGAATTCACTCATTTGAGTGGCCATTTGACTTCCAGAGTGCACATTTACAATTTGCAGCGTACAAAAATGAGAAGAAGATTCACAGTGAGCCAAGTTCTGCATCATATTTTTGGTGAAAATGAAGGAGAGGACACAGAGCAGCATAGCGATTCAGATGGGCAGGTTTCTAGGAGGAAGACAATGTGGACTATCATCCAGAAGACACAGACACATCTGATCATTTTCTGGGCAACGATGTCACTTCACACATTTGATATCATTTTGATTCAGGAGTCCTCAGATTTGAGACCAGACCGAGGTCTGACAAGCTTGCTCCCATCAGGGATGTCTGGGAGAGATGGGTGCAGCTTCTTTCCCTGATGTTCATCAGCCAGAGGTGACAGTGGATGAACGTCTTGTCCACTTTTCGAGGAAAATGCCCCTACCGGCAATACATACCCAGTAAGCCAGGAAAATACGGCAGAAAAATCTGGGAAGCCTGTGATGCAAAAACCAACTATGGCTGGAATGTACAGATTTTCACAGTCAAAGCTGTGAGTGGCACCCCTGAGAAGAAACAATGAAAATGTGTGGTCCTCGATATGACCACTGGACTGCAGGATCACAATATCAGCTGTAATATTTTATTTTTTACCAGATATGACCTCGGACAAGAACTTCACAAAGGGAACTTCACAAAGATGTAGCTGTATCATTGGGAAGTGATAAAAAGCCCACAATTACCCACGATTATAACCAAAAGAAAGGAGGAGTGGACTTTTTCTTTTTTTTTCAGTTTATATTAAAGGTCTACTGCTAAAAAACAACAATTTTTTTTGTCTTTTCTTGATGTAAATATCTATGGGTCGAAAGTGACCCGTAACACCATAGATGTCATTTTAGTAATTAATCTTAAAATGAAAAAAATCAATAAAACAGATTTATTTAAGAGATGTGTCCTATACCCCTCAGTAATAGTCAGGTAACACAAAAACCTTTTATTTATTAATATGATTCTCTTGAGGTTAATTTTACAATTTTTTTTAATCGAAATCGAGGGGTATAGTGACAAAAAAAAGACCCACAGGCCCACACCAAAAGTATTAAAACCAACATTTTCATGGATAAGGAAGCCTAACAAGATAACCAAGAGATGAGAAACAAATTGGATGATCACTTATTGTTTTTAGTGTATTTTATAACTGATTTAATTCACGGGTCAAAACCGACCCGTTAACATAAGAGATGATAACAGAAAGCTAACACAAGAGGAGGGTTACAGGTGAAAATAGAGCAACAGGACCGCGAGTCTTTGACTTTATTTATTTTCTGCTGTGTTTTACTTGCATCTATTAGAAAGAGTGAGTGTAAACACACAAAAAAAAATATTTTATGTGCTGGAATGTGCAGAAAATAGGTTTAAAATTTACACAAATTTCTTCCAGTCAGAGAATGTTGCATATAATTAAATTGTTGCTTGATGCATAAAGTTAAAAGATTAAAACTAATAAAACAAGTTTTAAAAAGAGACTTTTGCATTTGATTACATTTTGTATGATGGATTATGCAGAAAAAGTAGAATTGGGCTGAAAGATCTATCACTTTATCACCTATTCAGGTTGTAAATTGTGTTTTTAAAAAGTAACTAAGTAACTAAGTAATTAATTACTTTTGAAAATAAGTAATAAGTAAAGTAACGGGATTACTTTTTGGGGAAGTAATCAGTAATTAGTTACTGATTACTTTTTTCAAGTAACTTGACCAACACTGTCAGCCACAATGAAAGCATGCATCCATCCCACCTCATAGCACTAGCTCAGGCTGGTGTAATGGATATGTGCTTGACATATTTTGCTTCCACCACCTTTGAATCTAACCCACGAAGAATTGAGTCCATCTCGAAGGAAAAAGGGAGTCTAGCAAGACTTACCTAGCAAAGTGACCGATGAATGATTGTAATTAAAATAATTCACAATGAAAACAAAGCTCTGACCAAAAATAGCTGTTTACATGTGTAACGAAGCATGCAGCCTACTATGACCTCATTATATCACCGTAACAATCATCTGTCCTCTTCCAAAATTCCTCACAGACTGATAGAGCTCTGAGGAAAAACTTATCTCATTCCCAGTAATTCATTTTTCCAAGGAGGAAGTAACTCTGCCTGCTTGCCTCAACGTCTCCTGAAGGAGGACGAAAACTGACACCAGCACAGATGAAGGCATCACTCATCGCCTGCCTGACATCTCAGGCATAAATTTGAACAAAGGTAGTTATTTTCAAACCAACACAGCTACAACATCCGAAACTGAAAGGTCTTTATTCAGCTTATTTGGAATACCCTGCTTTTCTTTTCCAAGTATCCCTCTGGCCTGAATCTCTCAGTTAGCTGAGTTTGTGGTCACATGTAAACCAATTTAACTCTAAGTTGTTTTTCTGGGACACTCTTATGTAATAAATCCTTTTCATTTATTGAAACGGACCCTCGGCTGTCATAACCTCTTCGGTACTGGCTCAATTAGATTTTTGGCAACGACCGATCAGGCAATAAACCGAATGCCCTTCCCTATCGGCAAAATATGTGATTCATGACTTCTCTGGAAATAAATGCTACATGCAAATATCTGTCGGTGTGATTATGTGAGGATAAATTGAGGAAACTGCTCTGTGTGAAACTGAATAAGCATGAAATCATGTTTGCACTTCAGTTAACATTTACTTATAAAAAGTGGGAAATTTTCTTCACAGCCACCTTTTGCCTCTTTGAACTGCAAAACATCAGTCGACACATACAGCTAATGCTGTTTGCACTGGGCTGTAAGGGTCTTTCTTAAGCTTCCCTTTCTTTCAAACCTCTTTCTCTTGAAAACTGTGAATGCTTTCAACATTTATACCTAAAATCTGGAATAACATGTATCAGGAGTTGGCCTTGGCTGAGTCAAACAGCAGGTTGATGCCCTTACTTGCACTTTTCTGCAGAAAACAGCGACTTCCTTGGAACGCTGTTCTCTGTGTTTACAGGTGGCGTCATGTGGATCCAGTTTCCTTGTCAGAGCTTTACAGAGTTGCATCTAATCTCATCAAGGTTAATTCAAGTCAGATTAAAAAGAGAATGAAGATTTCGCCCTGTTTTATTTACCCCTTAACTTTTAGACAGCTTTAATTGAAGTTTTTGGTTTTTATGTCATTGCATTCATAATTTTTTCATTGCTCTGCCAGGAATAATGAAAAATGGTCTGCATTTTGGACAAAATGGCAAAATTCATACTTTAGTTTTCTCAGTTTTAATTTTATCTGCAATGTCCATCTTTGCATATTCGCAGACTCTCCCATTGGTTGATCTTTATCTATAAATCTCTCCTTGGGCTGGTTCCATCTTATTTATGTGTTTATATGTGTAAAAACCACAACCAATACAGCCTTCGTTCGCACAATATCATACAATTGATTGTCCCAAAAATCAGAACAGAATTGGGGAAAAAGGCTTTTAAATACGCTGCCCCTGCTTCCTGGAATAATCTGCAGAAGGAACTGAAATGATCAGAATTGGTTACCTTGGGAGAGTTTAAGTCTGTCTTGAAGGAACGAGAGAACAGCTCTTTTACTCAGTGTGATTGTTTTTAATGTACTCTTAATTTGATCTGTTATTGTATATTTTACACAGGTTGGTATGGGATATTGTATTTGTTTTAAATGTTATACACCTATGTGGTATGTGACTTTTGCTGCCATGATGGCAGGTCTCTCTTGGAAATGAGATTTTTAATGTCAATGAGATTTTTTACCTGGATAAATAAAGGACTAATAATAAAAAAATCTGCTGACATTTAAAGGGCATGTATTTGTGGCTACGCTACAACACAAAGGATGCAAACTGCACGTTGCTACAAAACTAAAGAACTGGACGGACCAGGTTTTTGTGTCAGCGTGACAGGTCTTCCCAACCACATACTTTCCACACATTATTACATGCGGTCATGTGGCAGCATGTTCACCCCGTATTTGCTCACAACTGGGAGTGTTTCAAACGTCACCGTGAGCAAATACAGTTCAGCAAATGCAACACTATGAATGAAGGAAGAACGCTAAAATCAACATTTCCGCTCCTTGATTTGACTGCGATCTTGTCACATGACATGTTCTGACTCATGACAGGTGGTAAAATGTGTGTCAAAGGTCAAGATGGGTCATATTAAATATGTTGAGCGCAACTTAGTGGTTTATTAAACCCTGTTGGAAAGCTGTTGGTACAAAGTTACATCACTTCATTCTCCTGCTTCACTAAATTTCAAATGGAAATATTGAATTTAAATTTTTAAAAACATTCTATGATCATTTAAATCAGATTAGCTCTGATGAGCCAAGCAGGACATCTTAATCTTTAAAGAACATTTGATTACACAAAAATATCACATGAAAGCATTTACCCCGTCTAATACTAAAATTAAACTGTTATTTCGAGTTGGTTAAAGTAAATCCAATAAATAGATTATGAAATCTATTTTGGCATAATCAACATTTTTGCTTTTGGTTACGGTTTGTGGACAGTGGTACTTTTTCTGGAGGTACATTTTACTTTGAAACTGAACATTGTTGATATTTCCAGAGAGTACGGAAATAAGGTCGGATGTCTCTGTTACGGTCAAAGTCAAAGTTACGTCTGACTCAGCTAAGAATGTCTAACGTTGTATAACACAGACACGCACTGTCAAATAGCACAGAGGAAGGAAGTCTTATTTAATCACAGGGGTGATTTGTACATGGCGAGGGACTGTCCACGTTATGCATGTCCATGTGCGTTATGCAAGGACAATTACTCACCATTCAGTCATTTGTAACCACGCCTGGCAGTTACTGAGGATGAAAGTTTGCTGTTACAGGGAAACACTGTACTCCGCTGACTCTCCACTGCCATCAGGCGTCACAGCACAGTCGTGCGGCCTCGTGCAGACACACAGTGTAAGACTGTGGCGCCATCATGTGGGGAGCGCAGAAAAGTAGCTTCGCCGGCCACTTTATTAGGTACACCTGCACAACCGCTCATCGACACTCAAATTTAACTCCGTTAACAGCTGGCTGTAACCAAGGTCTGTGCCTTTTCTGAAGGGAAAATGGGGGGTTCAAGCCGGTACTAGTACCTAATAAAGTGGTCAGAGAGTGAAAAAAATGTCATTTCTGCATTATAATCCTTTCGATTGACTCTTCTGGTTGCTATTTATTCTTTCTATTATATTCTTGTCTCGTTGTGAACACATTTTTTTTTACTAAAGTAAAAAAGATCTTTCAGAATTGAAACCGGAAGAGATTCTCCTATTGTTATTATTGTGCATACTGGTCAAGTGGGACCACTGCCGCGATAAGTAATAATAATAATTATCATTATTTGTATTTTTTCACGCTGTTTAAAGAGAGAGAGAGAGAGAGAGAGAGAGAGAGAGAGAGAGAGAGAGAGAGATGTGTAGTGAGCATTAGTACAATTTTACAGTCCACTGTAGTTACAAGTAGATTTTCAGATTAATTCCCTCATTTATTATATCAGGCTGTCCTTTGTAATCATAATAATTTCTTTTTTGAGTAAATGTTTCAGTCTACTGCAGTGTAAAATTATAACGGTCAGTGGTAATTCCCTTGCTGTGGCTATGGGTTTAATCTTTGCCAATATTTTAAAGTTTCAGCTTGTAAATATAGACCTGCAGTACTACTCTGTAACAACAGGTGGCGACATGGACCGGGTTTCTATCTAGCCTTCTAGAAAGCTCTTTCCTCACCCGCCGCCTAAAAGCCTTAACTCTTTATAAACTTATTTCTAAAACACAACCGAGCCTTTTATTTTTAAATTATTTAACTGAGGGCGGTATTATCTGGTGTTATTTTAAAGTAAGCACTGTTACGTTAAATAGTGGGCAGAGCTACGCAGAACACCACCGCCCACTGATGATTGTAGCAGGTCATGCGGCCTCCACTGTTTTGATCCACGGCTCTGACAGACAGGGTAGAGATGGCGGAAGACTTTAAGTCCGGGTGACTCTTTCAAACAACCCTGCAACTGCGATACATCTCTATTGTACCTAACAGGGCGGGATATTCTCCGAGAAGCTGGCGGCTTTGTACGGCACTCGGTTCCTCCCTGAGGACATGGAGATCAGGGCAGAGGGAGAATCGGAGGAGCGCAGGTGAGTGACAGGTTGGGCAGCGTTGGTATACGGCTAACACCCATGGTTTCATAAACAAGGCAACTAAAGAGTTATGTTACTGGTTACCTGTGAGCTTTGTTTAAAAAGATGACCAGCAGTGAACACATTTAAGCTGTGTAAACTGTAAAAAATGCGAGCCTAAGTAGGTTTGAACACTAGTGAAGAACTAATACCAGTATTACCCGTTAAGCTAGGCTAGGCTAACCTGACATGGTAAGGTTTGACAGGCTGGAGCTAATGGCTCTATCCCAAAGTCTTCTGGTTTATTATTTACTGTGTTGTAAAAAATATGGCGTTGTTAGAATGCACATTTGGAAGATGAGGGAAAGGCTTGTATTCGTTAGCGTTATTAGAGCTGTTAGCTGTCATACAGTGAGATGGTGCTAACAGCTAAACTGACCACATAAAGTAACTGTTGTCTAATAAGATTAAAATATGGGTTATATCAGCAAGCTAAGCAGGTGGTTATTTTTATGAAGGTTTACTGAAGATCAGCAGAATTACTAACAGTGCAAGTACTGGAAGACTTTTGGGAAGTTCAAGTATTTCCAAGTGTTTTCCCTAGCAGCTTAGAAGGATACATGTTTGCAGATCCTCTTTGCACAGCCCGGGGTTCCTCGTACATGAACACGCACAGATAAGAGTGGAAGGTAATCCTTAAAACCTCAATCTCTCCGAGTCTAGAGGAATTTTACCCCTGGATGTGGCGGTGCTAATTACATAACTTCACCCCTCTCACAGATGCACCACGCTCCGCAGTATGTGCAGAATGCTCGCTAACCTCCGGCCTCGTCCCCCCTACACTCCTGTGTTACACGTATTATGTGATTTGATTAGTTGGCTCTGTGTCTTAACTCGTGATGCTGCTGCTGCTGCTCAGAAATTCTGCTGATGCCTAAGAAAAGACCTTGTGTTCACTGTTGTGCTTCTTCCAGGTTTTATTGACTTTTCTAGCTGGCCGATCTACTTTAACACACTGTCTCTGCCTGAGATACTGTTTTTGATCTATTAGGAAAATAAATTGTTGTGATTGTCTTTGGCCATGTCAGCCTAGATCAAAGAACTCTTAAGTCTGGTTTCACAGCCTTACAACACACAATCTTCTGTATTTTGTTGCAGTTGTGTTTTTATATTATCTACTGGATTTATTTAACACCATGGAGAACATGTCCAGTTAAGTTCTCCTATAATCAAGGAGTTCACCCTCAGTTGTTAACGTGAAGGTTTCTTTGTTTAATTTTTTTCATTTGTGTGCTGCTGGTGAAGTTTGACTTGCTGAACTGAGGGGGAATGAGGAAGTCCTGTGAGCCAGCAATTTATGGCTCTTGGGGAGTGTCTAATATCTAGTATCTGAGCAACCTTCCACTGCTGACTGTATCCTAAAGATAAGCGTTGACTCAGTGCTCAGTGGGTACATGTCAATGACTGAATTTGTTTTGCAGTATACTTCATGAAGGTACTTGTAGAATTCAAGTGGGCTCTCACTAGGTTCAAGATCTGCCTTTTATTTACATTTGTACACAAAATATTGATGTTCATGATAGAACGTCATGAACATCAATAATGGGTTCAAACGTACTGACCTTTCCAGACTCTTGGCTATCAGGAAAAGTCCACATGTTCATGTTAGGATGTAATGACACTGCTCACACATTTAGTAATGCTCAGCATTTCCAATACGTCATTGAATTTCTGATTATTTCTGAGAAAAGAATTTTGGTCTAGATGATTAATGGATTAATCAGCTGCATTGCCAACACCAGAACCTCTGTACCTCCTTCCTCTTTGTTAAACGTCTTCTTGCTTCCCTGTTGCCTTCCAGAAAGGAGCACTGGAAGCTGCTGTCCAGCCTGAAGACCACAGTGGAGGGCCTCTTGTCCACCAACAACCCTAACGTGTGGTCGCGGTATGGTGGCTTGCAGCGGCTGCACAAGGACATGAACAACATCCTCAGCCATGGACTGAGGAATGAGCAGGTCAGCACACGAAGCCCATATCGGTCACAACAACAAACCTTTTTTTTGTTTTTGTTTTAACAGAACAAGGATGGCATTTACTAAAATAACACCAGCATATTCGCATGCTTGGGGGAAAATAAAGAATGCTGATTTTGCTAGATACGTCTTGTGTGTTTTGTATCTTATTACCCGTGCTGTGTCTGTGCCATCTGATTCTGGTATGAAGACAAAAACACTTTGTGTTGCACTGAAGGTGCATTTACCCTGATCAAACTGACCAACTGTATCAACACAGCATGCCTGATGAGGTTTTGGTGCATGCATGTATTGAGACTTGGGATGTTTATGTGAGTGATATTGACAGAAGTGCTGTGTTTGTATTGAAAAACCTGTTCTGATCTGACAGATACTCTACATATCATGGCAATGGGAGTACCTGCTTAACCACCTGCCTTCATATTCAATTAAAAACAAAAGTGAAACACAAATGTGAACTAATCAGGAACAAATAAAACCATAATAAATCTGGCCGGGATGGAAGCGTGTGATTTTTATCAGGTGGTTTACAGTCATGTGGGGGGAAAAAAAAAAGAAGTTTTTACAGGACTGTGCAGTCTTGTGAAATCTAAATACACCCTTACGTCCGTGAATTAGGAGGATAAGACGCAGGAAAGTGCAAATGTATTTGATTAACAGATCATCAGGAAGTGTGAGGACCTCCTGTAGAAGCAAATGTTTTGGTGGTTTGATCATCAGTTAGCATGTTAAGTGCTAAATGATGGTATAATGGGGAAAAAACAACAGAACAGGTTTGGCTTGTTTGACAGCGTTACCAGGGGAAGACTCTTCTGTCTAAAATGAACATGGCAACAGGGCTTAGGCTTGCAAAACCACATCTGAACAAATCATAAGACTTCTGGAACAATGTCCTTTGGACAGATGAGAGCACTTTGGAGAGTTTTGTCCATAGTGCACAGCATCATGTCTGGTAAAAATCAAACACAGTATACCCGTGCAAACACCTCATACCAGCTGTCAAGAACTGTAGTTGAGAAGTGATGATTTGGGCTTATTTTGCAGCCACATGAATCGGGACATCTTGCAGTTGTTAAACTCTTCTGCATATCCAAGTATTTTTAAGTCAAATGTGAAGCCGTTGGTCCGACAGTTAAAGCCTGGTCAAAATTATACAATGCAGCATGAAAATAATCCCAAGCACAACAGAATGGCTGAAAAAGAAAAGAATCGCAGTAGTGCAGCCGCCCAGTCAAAGTCCAGATCTCAGCCTGATTGAAATGCTGTGGTGGAGCCGTGAGAGCTGTGTATAAACAAATGCCCGCAAATGAACTAAAGTGGTGTTGTAGAGAAGCTGCTCCACAGCAATGTGAGAGACTAATAAATAGAGGTGGGAATCACCATACATCCCACGATACGATATTATCACAATACTTAACGCACGATACGATATTATTGCAATTTTTAAAAATATTTTGCGATATTCAGATTCTGTACATAAAGGTAAACTTTATCAATATTCATTTTATCTAATATCAAAGTCTCACACTCAGTCTTTCTCTCATTTCAGTTTTATTGTTGACAAACTGAACGGTTTGTATTACAGTCTAGTCCAACTTAACTGAACGCAACCATCTGGTACAATTATAGCTATTCTGAACTATGCAGTTTATGAAAACTATGCAGCCCCTTCAGCAACTGAAGAATTTGAAAGTAAATTAAAACAAAATATAATTTTACATTAAATAAAAAAGTTTTAAACTTAATTAAAATAAAACATGTCTTAAATTAAAATAAGTAAACTGTCATGTTTATTGCTGCCAAAAAAAAAGTTAAACACATTTGGACAGTGAAGGAATGTCAGGATTCTTGCTCAGAAAAAGGATCAACATGCTCTGAAGTCAGAGCACAAAAACCTTTTTTGTAACAAAATATCGATTTCTGCTGTCCCTGTATCGATACATTATTACCAAACAAAATATCACGATACTACACAGTATCGATTTTTCCCCCCACCCCTACTAATAAAGTTAAACAGAAAATCATAACTTATTGTTACTAAGGGCGATTCTGTAAACTACCAATTCACCAAAACTTTCTTTTTAACTAACTGGATGAATATTTTCTTTTTCTTTTTTTTCAGTTGCTCTTCTAAAATTTAAGAAAAATATGATATGAAACACAACACTCGTTCTTCATAATGACTTACTGTATTGGTTGAAGCTGACTGGGTCATACAAGCCTTTGGCCTTGTGTTGCAGGTGTACTACAAGCAGAGAAACTATTGGCCGTTTGTTTGGTGTGTTCGCTACATCAGCCCACAACTCGCCTCCCACGTTGAACAGGTATGCCCAGCCATGTTAAAGCTTTTTATGGGATGTAACTTTTTCTTTTAAACTTTCCTGACCCATAAATATTTCTACTAGACTTTCTGTGCATGATTCAATTTCTTTCTTATTCGAAACGGTGATACAGACTCTTAATACATCCTCTGGCTGAAACAAGCTGCTTTAGCGCTCACCCACTTTAAGCCGGCTTTCTTCTGATTGGCTGGCCTTTACAGAGATTTGGAACAGCAGTTCAAAAAGAAAAAAATTAAAAAGCATCTTTATTTAATCATATTTTTACATATTTTACATATTTTTCCCTAAATAATGTGGCAAAATGTATATTTTGAAAATACAGTATACACTCTTTTGGCTCTGGTTCTCCTTAACTAAATAATTAATAGTTGCTGTTTAGCAGTGTTTGAGAAAAATATGCTACTGTGATTTAATGCTAAGTGTGATGTGTGGTTTATTTACGTTACATTGGTTGCTAATGTGGTTTTCATTTCTAAATCAGTATCTTCCCCATCGGGGGTCGCTTCGGTTCCTACTTCTGAGTCATCTTGTTCAAAGCTTTAAACAGTGGTGGTGGTTGTTTACTATAAATGTGGAACCTGTAAAAAGAGCTAATGTTTCAGTTCTCCAATCCTTGTTCACAGCTACCAGGGATGCACACATGTATGTTTATATCTTTTTCAATTCAATTTTATTTATATAGCGCCAAATCACAACAAAAGTCGCCTCAAGGCGCTTCATAGATACAGAGAAAAACCCAACAATCATATGACCTCCTATGAGCAAGCACTTTGGCGACAGTGGGAAGGAAAAACTCCCTTTTAACAGGAAGAAACCTCCAGCAGAACCAGGCTCAGGGAGGGGCGGGGCTATCTGCTGCGACCGGTTGGGGTGAGAGAAGGAAGACAGGATAAAGACATGCTGTGGAAGAGAGACAGAGATTAATAACAAGTATGATTCAATGCAGAGAGGTCTGTTAACACATAGTGAGTGAGAAAAGTGACTGGAAAGGAAAAACTCAATGCATCATGGGAATCCCCGGCAGCCTACGTCTATTGCAGCATAACTAAGGGAGGATTCAGGGTCACCTGGTCCAGCCCTAACTATATGCTTTAGCAAAAAGGAAAGTTTGAAGCCTAATCTTAAAAGTAGAGATAGTGTCTGTCTCCTGAATCCAAACTGGAAGCTGGTTCCACAGAAGAGGGGCCTGAAAACTGAAGGCTCTGCCTCCCATTCTACTTTTAAATACTCTAGGAACAACAAGTAGGCCTGCAGAGCGAGAGCGAAGTGCTCTAATAGGGTGATATGGTACTACAAGGTCATTAAGATAAGATGGGGCCTGATTATTTAAGACCTTGTATGTGAGGAGCAGGATTTTGAATTCAATTCTGGATTTAACAGGAAGCCAATGAAGGGAAGCCAAAACAGGAGAAATATGCTCTCTCTTTCTAGTCTAGTCTTGCTGCAGCATTTTGGATTAGCTGAAGGCTTTTCAGTGAGTTTTTTGGACATCCTGATAACAATAAATTGCAGTAGTCCAGCCTGGAAGTAATAAATGCATGATGTTGTTGCTTTTATGTTGTTGCTGTGTGTTTTAGTTTTGAAAGTATAGCAAGCTTCCTGAGAGAGCTGCAAAAGCAAAGAGTAAGCAATTGCATAATTTAGGCTCAGAAGAAGCATTTGTTTACTACAAACCAAACACATCTTTAGTGTGAAGGTTGCATTTAAAAACACGACACTGTTGGATTTGGAGGATTTATCTGTTCTGCAGGAAAAATGATAATTTACTTTGTTTTAACCTGTAATGTGCTTTTGTCCCATCAAGCCTGAAGCGCTAGATTTGCTGGAACTTCCTCCCTTTTGTGGAAAATCCCCATAAAGTGTTGTTAGAATGTGTTTGAGAAAAATAACATGGGCCTTATAATAAATTTCTTGAAAAATACCCCCCAAACTCACATGATCTGATGGCCTGGGTAGAGCCACTACACTTGCTTAAATTGCTGACTTTTTGCTTCCTAGTTTGTTGTGGAAAACGGTCTGCCTTTAACCCCAGTCCTGTCTGTCAGGGGGTAATGGAGTTGTATAAGAGCTAATGGACTTGGAGTAATCTAGTTATCCTCATTATTCCCCTGGTGTTACAGACCAGCAGGGCTCACTCGGGCATAATGCAATCACCATGTGATGATTGTTTGTTGTTCATATCTGAGCCGCCGTCCTCTAGTTTTGTGCTGCTTTTTATCACCTGACATTCCACTTGTTTTTCTCTCTTTTCAAGCCTGGTGTCTATTTCTGTCTCTTCTTCCTAAACCCTCCTCGTAGCTTTAGACCAACAGGTGGGAAACACTTATGGGGAATGTTTGCAGGAAAACTCAGTTAGGTTGACTCAGTGTTGGCTTAATGTTTCTTTTAACAATAGAAACTAGTTTGAAATGTATAGAAGAAGATCTGGGTAGGTGTTAGAAACAATTAACTGCCAAGGATGAACTCCAAAGCCAAAGCCAAAGCCAGCACCACCTGCTGAATGGTCACAAAAACAAAATCCAGTTAAGGAAATGTTTATGGCCTAAGTTTGATCACATAATTAGAGATGGAAATGTGCTTTTACAGACATATAAAAGTTTTAGCCTGTGTCAACACTTTCCCATCTGTTCTCTGTCCATCCTCAGTTCAGGCACCTGGAGCCGGTGCTAAGCACTGGGATGAAGAGTGCTGGTGAAAGCTACAAGGCTGAGCGTTGGCTGCTTCACAGCTTACAGGTTCACATGCTGTCATCGCAGCTCCGACCTTTGCTCAAGCATCTGGGACACACGCGTAAATACTACAATGGTGAGCCACGTTAATAACAGCCCAGGTTGATATACTTGTATTAGAAATTGCTGTGGTGTATAAGTTGTGTTAACTTCGTTTTTCCCCCCTCTCTCGTGCTGGGTCCGTCTTTCAGATGATGCTTTTCTGCTGAGCGAGCCTCACGTGACCGCCATGTTCCAGTGCGTGGAAGCTGTGGAGCAGAATAATCCCAAACTGCTCGCCCAAGTAGACACTGTTGGGGTGGGTTTTCTGACATCTTTGCACATATCACCTGTTTATTCATGAAAAGGTCACTTGTGCAAATGTTTTTCTGTTTCACTCAAGTTTGACCACACTGTAAACACATCATTCAGTTGTTAAAGTGATTTAATTTTTCAAAGAAAAGAAACTCCTTTTACTTTTATTAAAAATCTTTCTTTCCGCTGCCCAGCTGTCCCCTCTGAAGGGCCCACCTTGCCTGGGACTACTGAAGAGCCAGAGTCTGTGTGTCTTGCCCGGATCTGGTGGGGCCTGGAGAAACGCCGACAAGGCTCCCAGTAGAGAATCTCTAAGCCGCAGACTCACCACCTCCAACTGCTCTCTGCGAGAAGCAGCCGCCACCAGCCAAAACTCTGCAAGCACTACAGCAGCTGGATCCTCAAACAGCAACAGCACAAGTGAGAAAAGAGGCTGGGTTGTGGATTTATTTTTTCTTATACTTAAGTGTCTTGTTGCATGCTCAATCATCCAGGTAAGTAAATCTCCAAAAGTTGATTCTGTTCATCTGGATGTCGCGTTCTCATTGGGAGAAACGTTTCGTCACTCATCCAAGTGACTTCTTCAGTCTCAGCTGACTGCAGGTTTCCCCGATCTTATAAACCAGCGGTCCCCAACCCCCGGGCCTCGGACCGGTACCGGGCCGCGAGAGTTGAGGCTCAGGTGTGAAATGTGTGGTTTTCAGGGGTTTTATCGTTTTTCAGCGTTAACTCGGTTTTCCTGGGTCTTTTCACGTGTGTTATGAATAAATCTTCTTTTTTTCGGTACTGATACTAGTTTTATTTTGTTGTATTTATCCGCGACACCTTAAAGGCCGGTCCATGAAAATATTGTCGGGCATAAACCGGTCCGTGGCGCAAAAAAAGGTTGGGGACCACTTTTTTTGGTCTCCAACCTTTTTATAAACGGTTATAAACAGTACATTTGCATAATGACGGAAACCAGCCCAGTGAAGGAACAATGGGCTGGGAGGTCAGTTCCTTCATCATAATTATGCAAATTCTCAAGAACCGTTGATCAATGGCCATGAGTATCATTCACAGAGAGTTGGGGAATGTCCCCTCTCGGGTGGATTTGTGGTAAGGCGCTATGAATACACTACAGTTTGTATGTGAATAGGCAGGCTGAGTTAACCGTACAGAGGCCTGATTGTTTGTGGGCAAAGCCAATTGGTGAAGAATGTGTTAATGCAGTTGGCGAAGTCAGTGTCCTGAGCTGAATGTGCTCACTGAAATGGACAAGGGTGGTTAAAAAATAGCTTAAGTGGATTTAAAATCTCTGCAGCGTGTCACCATTTTTAGACAGTCAGTTTGTATAAACAAAAACAGACATGCACGGCGGCTTGTGTACATACGCAAGCCCTCGTGGGGCAGAAAATTCTGGGAGTAAAATTTGAATATGCGAAAAACCAAAAACCCATAAGCAAAATCTGAGTACGAATCTTAATCTGTCCCATTTGTCTTGCAGACACTACCTCTCAAACCAGCAGCCTGGAATCTGAATGGGTGGTTGTCACCAGTCCGGGGGAGAACGCACGAGGTGCCACACCCCCACCTGGCTCAGCGTCCATCCCTTCAATCTCATTAACGGACACCAACTCGACGCCCTCCTTCCTTCAGCCTGAGGCTGACGAGTACGGTGGCGGCGGTGACTCTGACGATGGTCCAGAGTATTTGGCCATCGGTAACCTCGGGCAACGCAACGATCGACGCAATTCCCAAAGCTCCACCCACAGCAGCGAGCGGGGGGGGAACACGGACCAATCCCTGCAGCGTTCTACTACACAGGCCCCGCAGAGGCGTTCATCATTTTCAGAGGGCCAGAAGGGGCCGGGGAGGGGGCTCAAAGGACACACTCGATCATTCTCTGACACGGGGGTCAATCAGAAACTCAGGAATGGTGAGTAGGAGATTTCAAGAGTTTCCGTTTGGAAGGGAATGTTTTATTTATTTAAATTACAGCGTATAGCAATTTTCTGTTTAATTAAGGAGCCTCTCTTTCCTATGAGAAACATTTAAAGATAAACTTGTACTTCAAAATTGATTGTAATACTTCCTAAAGCGGTGAAGTTCAGCCTCAGCTAGTAGCCAGTTCACTTCTTGCTTAGTCACTTTGTGTTGCATGTTCATAGATCACAACATGGCCTGTAGTACTTGTGGTATTTATTTGTAATTGTCTGGCGTGTTTCTCTGGAGCGAGTTTGTACATTTCTCATTTTCAGAATTAAACTAACCCTAATTTTACTGTAAGTAGCAGAAAGGGTTAAGGGTGAGGTTAAGCTGTAGTTCTACCTGCATAGTATGTGTGTTTTTTCACAGCTCTCTGATATGCGGTTAAGCCGTGTTCTCGCACGCTTCCTGTCTGAGGTTTTAAAGCTTTCACCCAGTTAATATCGTCTCTGTTTGCTCGGACTGTTTCCCCTTTCTTGGCTTGAATTAATCATCTCTTCTTCTGCTCTGTCCTTCTCTTATCTCTCCCTTCTACTGTTTGCACAAAGGAGGGGGCCACAGAAAAATCACCATAATAATAGAGGACCCGGTAGCAGGTTGGCGGTGCAGTTTCACTGTACTCCATCACATGACTTCTCATCTCCCCTCCCTTTAAAAAAAAAAAAAAAAAAAAAGTTCTTTGTGTGCATGGTGAAGAACTCCATCCCTCTTATTTTCCACTCTTGTCTTCAGCCCATCATTTGTGTTTTGGATTTTAAGGACTTTTTTCTTCTTATTTGTTTATTTAAACCAAATCAGATTGGTGTGAAAAAGTCACTTTATCACTTTGTTTTCTTTTGTTCTGGGACTCTATTACAATTCACACCTTGGCTCATGTGACCCTTACGACTCGCATGACAATGAGGTGGGTCAATGACTGTCAGAAGTGTCCATTACAGGTTAAATACCTGGGAGTGTCCCGTCTATTTGAGAACCCAAAAAGCAACATTGCCTTTAACTGAAGTGTGATGGGGGTGACCGGCGACCATAAAGGTTCCCTAAGACTACGTGTCAGTATTGTATTCAAAGAATCATGTAGTCTTGTCTTTTCTTCTGATGTTTTGAAGTTTTAATATAAATTCTGGAGCTCACAGAGAGGAAGATTCCCAATGCAAAACATAACTTTAATGCAGTATTGTTTACACTTGCAAAGCAATGACAGTGTAAACAATACTGTAAGTTTGCGGTCTTTAAGTAAAAGTGGGTCACTGAGTGATATAGACTACCTCTGTTTCACTCTGCAGTTAGGCTGGTTGGCACTCAAAGCCATGTTTGTTTCAGTGTAGCCATACACTACACAATAGCCTTAGACGTCATTGTCCAACACAAAGCATTTAACCAGCTGCTTTTCCTGCACTCAAGCATGTTTGCATCCATTTCTTTTAAAAGAGTACTGTAATGAGGTGAATGACTCTCGATGATAAAAAGGTATTAACACACCCTGTGTGTGTGTGTGTATCTCAGAATCAGCAGGCGAGGACTGCTGCATGAAAGACTACAGCCCGTTCTCACCTCAGCACAGTGATACCAGCACATCCAGCTCTCTTTACATGGAGTCTTGTGAGTTTTCTGTGTGAATACTGACACGCATATGTCAGCTGACGTCTTGATGAGTTTTGTTTATTCAAAATGCAATTAGGTCATTAAATAGAGATCGACAGACCACGTGACTTTCGCGCATTGCATTGTAGGTACGAATGGCAGCAAAATCAAAACGCTGCATCAGGCGCTAGCATTTCCAGCACCGGTAATCATTCATTCTGCGGTTTTAATCCCTACTTGCATTTTATTTGCCCCCAAAACAGTTATGTACAAAACGAAGAAGAACACGGCAGGTCCGTACAAAGAGAGACTTGACGAAAAGGCAAAAAATAGTACGTGGAAAAAATCAAAGGAGTGAAAGGGTCAGATCCAGGGGAGCGTACAGAGTGGGCTAAAGACGTTGGCGTGCTGCCCAACTTTCATCACACTCATATTTAGAATTATATGGTCCTAAGTGTGAGTGCATACACTCACGAAATGTTTAGTAACTTCAGATCCCTGCAACAAGCCCAGCTCCAGTTTACTTTGGTGTGTCTATTTTCTGATTTGGACTATTTCATTTTACAGCTGTCGTTAAAATTTTCTCCTGTACAGGCCAACGCAAGATCCAATAGAAATAAAATAAGTGTTTCATAATTCATTCAATTTATTGTCTTTATTTATAACTGGCATTAATATTTCATTCTATTATAGATTCTTACAAGAAAGAGGCAAAATTAAATCCATTATGCTTTATTAGCTGCTTCGGTGAAAAACAAACAAAAATATATCAAACAACTTACTGGAAAACAGTTATTCATCACTTGATTGCTTCAATACAACCCTTGGGCACATATATGCAGGACTTTTCGTGGCTGTTTTGATCTCGCTCTCCCTCTTAACTGATCAAATCTCGCTGTGGTAGCAGCTTTAAACTCGGTATGACCCAGGTCGATAGAGGGGGCCCAGTGTGGATCGCAGCATTCTGTAGGCTGGTTTTCCTGCAAAACACAACAAACATTAGCAGGCAAAGCCACAGTGAACAAAGCAGCATAGCGCAACAAATTCAGTTCAAATCCATATAGACTTATTTGTAACCCACATCAACAGTTATGTTATGATAAATTACGTGTTAAGTACAACAAAAGATTTACCTTTGTGGAAATGCTTGGAGCAGACTAACATGTGAGCTGGAGTGTTCTGGAACGTTATATTTGGTCTTGGAATAGCTGTAATCCAGGCCATCCATCGCCGCTTCGTGACTTCGGAAACACGACTTGAACAATTTTTCTTCCACGAAGGAATCCGATTAAAACCCATCTCTTTGACCGCCGGCTTCCCGTGGCTGTCATGTGACCGCCTATGGCCTTTAATAATACAACAGCTTCTTGCCATTCTTTGTGTCTCAGTTTATCTCTGTGTGACTGTTGTCCTGTAATAGCCTGCGCGTGCCGACACTTGTACCTACAGTCCTTTGCGGTTTTACTCCGGAAATGATGTCACATTTTCGATCTCTATTGTCCAAGATTATGTAAAATGGATAAAAGTAAATCTGTCTTGACCAACACCTCAATTAAAAAGTGTTTCTTCTGGCAGAACCTTTTGATTTGTAGGCAACATTATGGCACTTAAATTCCAGTGCAGTGTGTAAATGTCTGTTTTTATGGCTTTGTGTTTCTTTGTATGCTTTGTTTACTTCAGATGGGTCCCAGTACAGCAGTACCTCAGAGGGGATGTTCAGGAGGCCGTCAGAGGGGCAGAGCCTCATCAGCTACCTGTCAGAGCAGGACTTTGGCAGCTGTGCAGACCTTGAGAAGGTCAGGGCTTAATTCATTGCAAATGTAAATTGAATCTCATGCAAACATAATTGAAATGAAGAAAAATGTAGAAATTATGGGTGAAGATATGATGATAGTTACAATCAAATTTCCCCTTGTGGGACAATTAAATTATTATTCTATTATATTCTTCTTTTTAATTACCTCTGTGTGCTGCAGGAAAATGCCCATTTCAGCATCTCCGAGTCGCTTATTGCTGCCATCGAGCTGATGAAGTACAACATGCGGCGCCAGGAGGAGGGCGAGGAGGAAGGAGACAGTGACAACGAGATTCAGCAGCTGAAGCAGAAGATTCGCCTGCGGAGGCAGCAGATCAGACGCAGCCGTCTGCCGCCATCAGCAAACTCCCAACACGGTGCGCAAACATCAGTTACATGAAATCCTTTTGTCATCTGTACACAGACACAGTACTTCATGTGATTCTAGGTCTCTCAGTAGAGAGAGAGCTATTTAGTTGTCATTCTTCAAAAACAATGTGTCTGTTTAATTAAAGTAGCTTTCACTGATGCACAGATGTTTAAAATAAAAACTTTTAATAGATCCTCACATTTAAATCAGATAGTAAGAACCTGCTTTTTTCACTTGAGGAACATTTCTAAACTTAGATCCATCGTGTCAACAAGTGAACTCGAGATGATCAAACATGCTTTTGTCTCTACTAGACTTGACTGC
Organism: Neolamprologus brichardi; assembly: GCF_056152115.1. Lineage (NCBI taxonomy): Eukaryota > Metazoa > Chordata > Actinopteri > Cichliformes > Cichlidae > Neolamprologus > Neolamprologus brichardi. Next base: position 35,831,171 of record NC_142118.1, on the reverse strand, counting down.
TGTAACAGCCTGTTTACTTGTCTAAACAAGAAAGGGCTAGCTCGTCTACAGGTTCAAAACTCTGCAGTGAGGCTACTGACCAGCTCCAACAAGGGAGCTCATATGACCCCTGTTTTAAAGAGCATTACAGGGACAACCCCCCCCCCCCCCCATATTGCTGATTTGATTCATACACATACTTCCACTCGTAACCTGAGGCCATCAAACCAAAACCTTTTAGTGGTCTCCCACACACGTTTTAAAACCCGAGGGGACCGATCTTTCCAAGCTGTTGCACCCAGACTGTGGAATGCACTTCCCCTATTTCTACGGTGTTTGGACTCAGTGGAGACCTTCAAAAGGCAGCTAAAGACATTTTTATTTCAAAAAGCTTTTAATTAGACCATAGTTTTTATGATGTATTTATAACTTTATTGTGTTTTTACCTTGTAAAGCCCTTTGTGACACATGTCTGTGAAAGGTGCTATATAAATAAACTTTACTTACATATACAGATGGACCACAGAAATGCTGGAGAAACCATTTATGATTTTTTTTTTTTTTTTATTGCACATGTTGTTTATTTCCGTGTCCTTTCTTCTGTGCAGCTTTTCACTCCACTGACAGTGGAGGCTCCAGGAGGAGCTCTCAGGACTCCTACCAGGGCCTGTCTGACTCGGGCTCAGCGGAGGAGGTGGAGGAGTGTGAACTGCGAGGTAGAGAGGGAATGAGGGAACACTGGGAGGGGGGGATTTTATAATTCATCATTGATTCGATTAATTCACTTTCTGGTCATAATTCATAACCTTTTCATCAGTCTGTCTGCTCACCAAGCATGTCACATTTCACCGAAGACCCTAAATAGCGCAGAGTTCACATAATACTAGCTATTTCTGCTGTTGCCATTTATATATAGCTGTTAAAGGCATGTGATCACACACGCTAAGGATTTATATAGTCATACTCATTTTGAAAGGCGTAGCTATTCTAGGAAGTATTTCTCATACTACAAACAACAGTAGTCTATGAATTGCTTTGATTCTGCTAATAAGGGTTGTGGTTTTTCTTGTGTCTTGGTGGGTTTTATGTATGAATGTATATACATGTATTTAACTGTACTTGGAAATGAACATCTTGGGGATTTCTGCTAACAGTAGGGCTGTCCTCTAACATTTAACTAAATGTTAGCAGAGGATAATTGGTTAGGTTGGTTGGTAGGGGGGAAAAGAAACTTTGACCCAAAAGTTCTCAGGAAGTTACAATCATGGACAGATGCTGTGAAGCTGATATTTAGTCATTCATCTGTCGACCTAATATCATTTACAACTCGTCTTTACTTTAGTCCTTTAGCACTGGTGCTTGTTACAGACTCTCTTTACTGGTTGTTGCAATACATTCAGATGTATTCCTGCTTTTGCAATAATGAAGCAGCAGTTTTTTTTGTTGTTGTTTTTTATTGTGTGGTGTTACTGGTAACATTCTTACCTAGAACTAAAATATTTTACCGTTTCCTCAGTATATGAACTCAACAGCCATTTAATTCAATATACCTGTTAAAGTACTTAATTAAAATATTAAGCTGGTTAGTTGTAATACTGTGTTCAAGTTCAAACCAAGCATCAGAAGGGAAGAAAGGTGTTTAGGAGAAACTGCTAACTTGTTATCTTTACACATAACCATGTGTGGGGTTTACTGAAACTGGTCTAAAAAGGAGAAAATATCCAGTGCATGGCTATTCTCCAGGTTAAGAAGCCTTGTTGATACCAGAGGTCAGAGGAGAAGATGTTTTCGCCCTTGTACCTGCATGACTTCCACATGTACATGCTCCTCTGGATGCGGCAGCGCAGTGTGGCACTGACACACACTCTGTGGAGTGTAAAAATGTATGCATGTGGTGACAGTTTGTGTCTCTCAGATGGCTGTGAGGGTCAGTCCCTGTTGGCGATGTCTCAGAACGGCCTCTCCCTGTCACTCGCCTCCCTCTTCTCAGGTATCTGCGGGCTGGAGTGGTGGGCGTGGCTCCACAGCTACTTACAGGCAGTTTACTGTGGCTGTGCTCCTCTGAGAGGAAGCTGGTGGTTCTACTCCAAACTGAAAAACCTTCTTTCATTAATCGCTGTAACTGTGCTGGATGTGGGTCCTGCATAATTGCCGTGCTAGTTAGTGTTTTGGTTTCATAGTAATACTTTTTTTTTTTTTTTAAACTTCCATTTCACCCAGCTCTCACCACTAATTTTTATACTATTGTGCATATAAGGTTTTGCAATAATATCTTATCTTTACCTGCTTTTATAGTCTTTTAAGTATTTAATTGAGAGCTATGCAAGCTGTGCACCAAAGGCATTAAAATTTGATACATTTCTGGGTTTAATTTACAACCAAATTACAAAAAAGTTGGAATCTGTGTAAAATGTATATAAAAAGAAAACGTACAGATTTGTCTTATTTACAAAAGAACTTGGCCAACATGTCAAATGTTTAAACTGACATTATGTAACATTTTAAGCTCATTTTAAATTTTACTGGAGCATAGCATCCCTTCATTATTTCACAATAGCTGCTCTCCAGTCCTCAGTTGACTTTGTTGTACTTTTATTTAGTTTTTCGTTTGTTTCATTGCGCTCCAAGATCTGCACTGCAGACAGGTCAGTTCAGAACATGGAGTCTGCAACATCTAGCTGAAATATTCAAGGTGTTCTCTGACAAACATGTCATCCTGATAGGAGCATATGCTGCTCTAAAACCTGTATATACCTTTCAGGTCTGATGGCTGATGTGCAAGCTGCTAATTCCATAGGCAATAATGCACTCGCATAACATTGTTTGAAGTGAGTGCTGATAACACGCTGGATGGTCTCCATCTTGTGTTTGGTCATGTGGACAAAATAGGTTAGAAACACTTAGGCTTCAGCCTTTTGTTTCTTGTGTCCAAACTTTTTTGAGATGTTGCTGCCATCAAATCAAAACAAGTTAATATTTATGTGTATAATATGTCTCAGTTTAAGCACTTGGTGTGTTTTGTTCTATTAAGAATAAAATGCGAGTTTATGAAATTTGCATTGCAAATGATAGAGTGCTGAATAACCACTCTTAGCAGTTTCCTTCCATAACTAAAAACCAAACACAGTTGTGATGCTGTCGGCTCAGTCTCATACTCACTCAGCTATTTTATTTTCCTTGTTGTGTCCAGTATCTAATCTCTTTACAAGAACTTGTCAGTTTGGAGATGAGCCACCTGCCTCCTCACCTCAGTGAAACTGTGCTCTTGGCTTTTTGTGTTAGTGCTTGTTGCTCAATGCTCCGGGGTTTTGGTGGTGCAGGAAGACGAATGTGCCTGTACCTGTCGGGGTTTAAAGAGGCTCTCGGGAGGAGACGAGGGAGTTAACCAGTTGCATCCTGTGGCTGTTGTACATTTGAGGTTATCACGTATCCATCCATTCATCCATCCATCCATCCATCCATTCATCCCAGTCATTATTCATTACTTCCAACATGTGTCCAATGACCATCTGGTGTTGTCACACATGCGTCCTTCCACCATGTGTTCATATTTAAAGAAGTTAGCTCTGTTACCAGAATGGTGCTAGGATTATTCCTGATTAGGTACACTTCAGGAGGAATAACAAAGAAGCGGTTATCTCTTAGGGGGATTTCGTTTAGACATCACAGCTTTAATTTTCTCGTAGCATTTTCCTGAAAATGCACCGTTTAAAGAGAAGGCAAAGAAATTGGCTAACACCACTGACTACAATATCCCAACAAATCTAACAGCTTTCTAACTGTGCTGTAATTGCAACTCACTCCTCTGAACACAGACTGATCAAAAAGATCAATTGTCAGAGCTTCTATGCACACATGATTTACGTTGTGTGCCACTAATTGAAAATTCCACATTCACACGATGGTTTTTAATCATCTCGAGCAATCAGAACAAATGCAACTGTTCAGACCTTTGTATCTGTAGGTCTTGAGTTTGTTAGTAGAAGCTATTCATAACACACATAATCAAAAGATTTTTAAAATCCATCTTATCTGTTCTGCACCAACTTTAATTGCCTGCAATCCTGAAATTTTGGCTGTAACCTGCACTCGTATGAGCAAACAGGAATGTTGATCCTGAAAGAAACTGGTAAATCCATGCAGGCGGTCTCCTGTTCTGCCAAACCTGTGCTGCTTTTGTCTTTGCTCGCTAGTTTCTTTTCTTTCTTTTTTTTTAAGAACACGTTTTAGTGATGATATTGAAACGGTTTAGCTTTCACTGCATGTTTTCTGCTTAAGTGATTTTAAAATTAGCTTGAATTAGAAGAGAAGAGATGATATTTTGGTCAAATTTATCTTCCTCGATTTGTTTCACTTTTTAATCTTCAACCTCTTTGATTAATTTTTTATTATTATTTATTTTTAACTCTGCTTTGCTGTAGCAAATAGTGGCAACAAACCAACGAAACACCATCCACTCGCCAGTTGCTTGCAAGCCTTTGGAAGCCCTCTCTTAAAAATGAGTCCTGTTACTGTTTGTTTTCACTCGGCCAAATCTCCTTTAACTTTTTGCTGTGGCTTCTAGATGCAGACATAAAGCACAGTGTGAGCTCCAGCGGCAGATCTTTTCTCAGCTCAGATTCAATGTAAGTAAATTTTTCTCATTTCTCTTTACATCATAATTTTGTCAGCTTTACTTTAAAAACTGGCTCAGTACCTCACTAAAGAACAGCTCTCTGGCTCGACAAATCACGGAAGCTCCACTACCACATCGTCGTTCTAGACAGACCAATCACTGCAAGGACAGAGGGTCTCCTGACCCCCTTTATAGTAGCCACTGGCCCAACCACAGGCATTTTCAAATAGCCCTTTTCCTCTAGTACTTACTGGAGCAGCTCGACTCGACTCGGTTTTTCAGGTTTTCTGTTAGGTGGCAGTACCTGATACCAGGTACCTTTTTTATTACCTACTGAGCCGGGGTTCCAAACAATCTAAAGCAATTGGAAAATTTGACATCAACAGACTGCATGCCACCAATTTGACACTCAGTGGCGTCACTTGATGAGTCATGAGTGTCTCCACAGAAACCTGGCAACGAGGGAAATGACTACCCACAAAACACAATGGTTCCCGAGGCTGACAAAGTGCCGTACACTGAGTAGCCGGTATACCGTCACCTCGATGTCCTCCATTGTTGTGGTGTTCATGTCGCATGCAAATGACGTCACTGGACTTTCAGCTGGATTGCTGTAACAATCTCGTGTACATTGAACGGTACTCAGGTCACTTTTTCATTACAACTAAGTCAAGTTGAGCCAAGTAGGTGCTAGGTGAAATAGGCCAAAAGTACCGTATTTCCCGGACTACAAAGCGCACCTGAATATTAGCCGCACAAGCTAAAATCAGGGGAAAATCCCGTTTTGTACATACATTAGCCGCACCTGACTAAAAGCCGCAGGTGTTTCAATGTTGACTTATCATATGTAAGAGAATATGCACAAAGGGAATTGTCAGGAAAGAGATGGCTGTTTGGAGACACACACCTTCTATTAATATTTTGAAAAACAAGTTATGGGTACATATTTGCATAACTTTTTAGGTATATGTACAAGTAACATGTACTGTGCTTCATAAACGAGTAACAAATGTAGTACATAACAATAACCTACAGCACACCAGAAAAATAGATTCGGACTACCTTTTAGGCTCAGGTGCAGTGACACGGCTTAAACAAGAAGAAAAGTCAGTCATTCACCACCATCTTTCTCTTCTTCCTGCGCACTAAAACCACCAAAGTCCTCTTCTCCAGTGTCGGATACGAACAGGCTCAGGATGGCTACGTCCTCCACTCTCCGCTTCTTTCCTTCGTTGTCACTTTCAAAACCAAACAAATCCTCGTTGTCAGTGTCGGAGTCGAACACCCACCACGATCCTCCGTTGGTGATCATGGATGTTTTCACACTTTTCCACGCTGTCAGAATCCACCGGTGGAGTTGAGCATAACTTGCTTTTCGCAAGTATATCGCCGCTCGTCATCCACGCCTCCCGCTGAACGCGTAGCGCTACTTTGAAGTTTGTTTTTCGTGCTACTTGTACGGCACTACGTTGCCTGGCGGATGGACATGTGGCCAACATACCACTCTTGAACCCCGATCCTTCCGCCAGGCAACGTAGTGCCGTACAACAGCGGAACAAACAAAACAAATCCTCTTACTATATGACAAAAATCATGGACAATCCATAGAAAAGCCGCACCTGACTAAAAGCCGCAGGGTTCAAAGCTTGTGCAAAAAGTAGCGGCTTATAGCCCGACAATTACGGTATTTCCTCTACGTGCCCATGCACCATTGCTCTTACTGTTATTGTCATACTAATAACTTACTGATAATACACAAGGACCTATTTGGAGTTGAAGACCAGAGTTGAAGTCACTTAAACAAAACAAAGCGTGCTTTAAGTTTCCTACACTCCATTGACTTCATTTAGTTAGTTTAATCAATCAGTTGAATTCCAAATTTGAACATTAAAATGAATCAAGTTGTAGATTTTACTGTCCCCTTTTTTTAAATGTCTTGCTTTCCTGTGTGTAGCAGCACCCCCTCCTTCCTCCAGTCTAACTCAGCTGAGTCAGTAGCCATGGGTTTACTCAGGCAGTTTGAGGGCATGCAGCTTCCTGCAGCTTCTGAGCTCGACTGGCTGGTCCCAGAACAGGATGCCCCTCAGAAGGTACATATCCCTGCCGCTTGCAGTTTTCCAAACACGGCACTGAACATTGTACTCAACTGATCATGCTGTCTCCCAGTTGTTGCCCATCCCAGACTCTCTGCCGATCTCTCCTGATGACGGCGAGCACGCAGACATCTACAAGTTAAGGATTCGGGTCAGAGGTAACCTCGAGTGGGCGCCGCCGCGACCACAGATCATCTTCAACATTCATCCTGCACCCAAGTGAGTCCACATCATATGTATCATGATCTTTGTGAAAATAAATTAAAATAAATAAATAAATGTATGAAAAATAAATAAAAGCATACTACAGGGATTTAAGTGGATACAGTAGGTGGAGAGGAGGAGTCTAAATTAGGGTTCTGTTAGCACCAATGAACTTAATTTAGATTTTTCAGGAATAATGGTGATGACTGTGGGCTCTTTCACAGAAAATTTAAAGATATGCTTATATTTATTAATCATTTCAGACATGCAGTGATCAAGTAAGAGACACAACTGTTTGCAGTTTGCATTTTTTAACTAATTCTTGTCTTTCAGGAGGAAGATAATAGTGGCTAAACAGAACTACCGCTGTGCTGGCTGTGGCACCCGCATTGACCCAGGTTATAACCAGCAACAACATAAAAGCTAAAGGAATTGTTCTGCGTGCACATCCTTACCTTACCGCCCTGTGTTTTTTGTTGCCTGTCCCTGCCTCAGACTACATTAAGCGGCTACGTTACTGCGAATACCTCGGCCGGTACTTCTGCCAGTGCTGTCATGAAAACTCTCAGGCGGTGGTTCCCGGCCGGGTGCTGAGGAAGTGGGACTTCAGCAAATACTATGTCAGCAACTTTGCCCGGGACCTGCTGAGCAAGATTTCTGGAGATCCGCTTTTCAACCTCAACGATATCAACAGCGAGCTGTACAAGAAAAACAAATCTCTGGAGACTGTTCGAGTGAGTGCAGAGGCAGCAGTGACATTATCATGCTCAGACTAACATCACCAACATGCAATATCATTAAGAAAGAGTGTTGCAAAATAATTCACACTCTGTCTTTATCTTATATCCTGTATTTGAATTTATTTTTGCAAGTGCTTCAATGAATTACTGCACATACTTCTGATTTTCCTGGAAAATATAAAGAGATGATGGTTGACTTGAGACTTTTGCACCATACAGTAACACAGCCTTACAAGTCATGTTTATTTTTGTCATGCGCGGTGAAGTAAACATAATTTTCTAATGTCGTATATTCAGGTTTTAAGGATGCAGCTTTTTCACATGAAAAATCTCTTCAAGACGTGTCGCCTCGCTAAAGAGTAAGAGATCTCTGCTTTCTCGTAGTTTCCAATCATTTCACAAAGCTCGGTAACAAACTTAATTCGATTGTGTACGTCTCTCTCCTCAGCTTGTTGGACAAGTTCGACAGCCTGCCGGGTCACCTGACAGAGGACTTTCACCTCTTCTCCCTCAACGACCTCACTGCTGTGCGCAACGGGGAACTGGGTTCCCGAATGAAAGAGCTGCTGAAACTTGGTACCATGCACGTAGCCAGCTGTGTGGTAAGATGAGAGTCAGGTTCCTCTATAAATTAAATTGGGCTTTTGGACAATAACATCAACAAATACAATGCTTTTTGGGTTTTTTTTTCATGTTAATCTAAAATTTCCTTTTCCCTCATCTTATCCTCAGCTGTGCCAAGCAAAAGGCTTTGTTTGCGAGTTCTGCGGGAACGACAAAGACATCATCTTCCCTTTCCACCTGAGCAAGTGCCAGCGTTGCGAAGGTGAGCCCTCTCTGCTGGTGGCAGGCCTGGGTGGGGCAAGGCCCTTCTCCCACCTCTCCGTTCAGTTTACCTGGCCAGATTGGAAGATTCCCAAGCCTCGTAGCCTGGCAAAGGCCCTCGCGGTGGGCATGAAAGAGGGGGTGGGTGGGGAGGAGGATTTAGGGATGAGAGTAGATGAGGTGTGGAGTGGAGAGCAAAAGGAGCAGGAGGAAGTGCGACAAGCATCAAGAGACACAGCACAAGTGAGACATGAGAAAGGGGGACTATTTCAAGGTTTTACTGCTGGAAAACTAGTTAAAGCTTTTTCCCGGAATAAGCTTAATGAGGAGGAGCAGGTAATGACAAGAGGGCGGGATTCAGAGAGGAAGGAACAGATAGTGCATGATGACAACAGAAGCGTTGGTCAGCACGGTGGGGTGGAGAGCAGTGAGGGGGAGCAGAGCAAGGAAAAGGAGGCTAGACATACAAGAAAGGAAAAAAGGAACTTCTTAAAGGTTTTTCAGATGGGTAGATTAAAGAAAAGCATCTTAAAAGCAGACAAAAGGGACAGCGACAGAGAAATAGGCAGCAGCGTGGAAAGTTTAAATGAAATTGGAAAAGAGGGGAAGGGAGGTGGCAAGGCATCAGTGCTAAGAAGTCGAGTCAAAGGTTCTTCAGAAACAGACGTGGAGGATGAGCGGAAACCAGAAGTGAAAGAGGAAGACAGAAATGAAGAGTTTAAAAAAAGATCCTCAGAGGAAGCACGGGGAACGGCAGACGAAAAGAAAGATGGGGCCCAAGCTGGGAGAACGGGGAAAACTGAATCTGTGGCTGACAAACATCCCGTTATGAGACGAGAATCTCATCAACTGACAACTGATGTCTCCAGAGGGAGAAGCAAGGAGGAGGAGAGTAGTGGAAGTGGGGAAAGTGATGGAGGAAGAAACCCTGAGGAGGAAGGCCAAGAAGAATCAGGAATTGTGACGCGGAGTAACTGGAGAAAACTTAAAACTCGCAAAGGCAGGAAAATAACCAGAGGCAGGAAGATGAGGGAAGGCATGGAGAAAAATAAGACAAGAGGGGAAGTGACATAGATCATGATGCAGGGGGAGGACACGAGTGAGGAGGGCTGTGTCCTGGGATCACCAAGGATTAGGAAACCTGAGTAAAACTGGAATCAACTCACAGCAAAGTTTAATTTGATACATTTGCTGGATTAAAACCAGCTCCTGTTTGTCCAGAACAAGCGATGGATTTCTGCAGTCAACCAAAGGCCTCACGGTTATTTATCCTTTGACTATCGAGCAGTTATTGTACAGTGACTTAAGTTCGTCTACCCTTGAGGTACATGTTTTTTACAGTGTTCACAGTCTTGATATTTAAAATGTTACTACCCCAAACGCACATTTCTGGCAGTTAACGCTTGTGTAGCTGTGCATTAATGTTTACCAAAACCAGAAAGTCTTATAGAAACCAAGTTGGACAATCCTTATTGCCAAGAGTATGATGATGATGATGATATCGATACCACTCTTATATTTGCCTGTTAAAGGTAAAACAATGGCCTATAAACGTCTCTAAACTTTGCAGATGCACGAGTTGGGCCTCATGTGTTTACATCCAGTGTTAAATATGTAGTTTTAATCTTACTTTGCAGACATAAGAGTGGTGTTCACTTACTGCACAGGACATGCTGAACTGTCCCTTTAGGTGTTGTAATATGTCTTGTGTGTTAAATTATTATTGGATGTTGTAGCTTCGTATTTCAGCCATCTTTTTCCCTTTGGTCTGGTGTTTCTGTTGTTACGGTGCTGGTGGAGGGTCGATGGTTTTTTGCGGTGGATCTCTTTTGGCTGAGGTTGTGGAGGTGCTGGCGCTCTACGTTCCCATCTTTCTCTCGGTGCTCTGAGCTGCTTCCGTGTTGTTGGTGTGTGTCACTGTGAAAGAGACGCTGCTCCTTGTAGTTGCTGCTTTTATTCTTCTTGAGATCTTTTCTGGGAACGGTTGGCAACTGTACGACAGTGGTGCGTCGCTCTGAAACGTTTACATTTCTGCATGCTTCGTTTCGGTGGGTGTTTGTGTTTGTCGGAGTCGTTTTCTCGCACGTGTTCCACCTGAGCTGCTGATTTCATTCCCTTTGTTCGTGTGTGATGTCGGCTGAAGAAGAGTCAAGTAAATCTGGACTCTGCTGCTGTTGTTGCTACGCTGCCTCGCCTGTGTTTTTTAAACCCTTTTATTTTAGTATTTAGGCTTTTGTCGAAGGAACTAGTTTATTAACGTGCGATTGTGACGACATGAATCCGATTGAATGTGTAATTTATGCTTTTTAGTAGCTTCTGCTTCTGATTGCTATTATTTAAGCTGGTTTTTATTTTATGTCCTCATAAAATAAACTTTGTTTTTGAATTTGAGTTGCCTGTTTTTTCATGAGTCCATCATCAACAGAAAAAAAGAGATCCCCGTTAGAGCATCTTATGGGAATGAGGCTGAGTAATGAAACGGGACATGTCTGGACATGTTTCCTTGAGCTGTGCTTATCCCGGGATATGACTTGCCTGACATACCTGCTCCTTATGGCTTTCTGCCTTTTTCTTCTGCAGCTTTTATACCTTCCCCGCTCCACCCATCGTCCCTCAGCTCTAATTGTGATTGGCTGCTGTTTGTGCAGTCCAAACATGAAACTAGTTAAACCGGTTTACACTGCGCAGGTGTTGCTTTCTTGTTAAGATGACACACAAGCTCAGTTAAACTGGCTTTCTTTTTAAAAAATGTTTTCTCTCTGCTTTTTTCAGACTGCCACGCGTGTTACCACCGCACCTGCTTCCGCACAGGTAAAGATTGTCCTCGCTGCCAGCGGCTGGCAGACCGGAGAGAGAGGATGGCACGCAAAAACATGGAGGAGCAAGAAGATGAGGGAGGCGGGCCTTAAAGCTGGCAACAGGGGAACCTCAGAGAAAGAGGAGGAGGAGAAGCACAACACGACGATGATTGTAGTGGCTGACCATCTCTCGTTCAGTTCCAGCCTTTGTAACCCGGGGAGACGGCCTTCGCAAACAGCTGATTGCCTCACATGCAGGTTTTACTACATCAGGGCAGCCGCATCACTCAGAAAGAGGACCAAGGCTGGTGTTGATTTTTCCTATGAATCTCTTTTAGACATGCACTTTACTCTAAGAATGCGTCCTGCTAGAATGGTAGTGATTTTTAGAAATCAGCTCCCTGATTTGGCAATTGGATTAGATTTGTCTGTCCTTTGCTGATGACTTTATTTAAATTTCCTTGTAAATATGAACTGAATATTCTTGCCAGCATCTCCGTATGGTAGTGCTTCTGTTGCTCCAAAGGGAGTTTTACAATAGGGCACCTTTCTTGCTTCAGCTGTGCTGAATCATTCCTGAATTAATAAAATCGCTCCGTGTGTGTGGATGAGAAAACGTGCTGCCTTACACAGATGTTTGATGCTCTCATGTTGTAGTTTCATGTGTGAAAACAGCCAAAGATTCTCGACCTGTCAGAAAGTCCCCATTTTTCTCTTTTAAATCTTTAAATTGGGATTACAAAACGTTAGATTTGAAGAGCTGATCAGTTTCCCAGTTAAGACGGTGTATTTAAATAACCCGGGAGTGCTCTCTTCCTTGCTCCTTACTGTCCCGTTTTTAGCTATTTTACACACATTTGTGTGGCTCTTGGACAAAGCTGCATTCAAAAACACTGGACGTTAGAGGAGGTGTTTCAAATCAGCATTGAGTATTTTTTTAAAAAAAATAAAAATGTGCTGCTGCTGCTTTGTGTGCATTTGGTTACTGGAGAGAGGTGTTGTGAGTGTGGGTGCTTGTGTTGATTTGCGCACACGTCTACCTGCTGTGCGTGTAGCCCAACTGGCACACGGCTGCTCGTTGTAGGTTTTGGAATATTGGAGAAGGTTTGGTTAATTGCACTGATCCCATGTTTTTGTTGGAGGGGCCGAGGGTGGGACATCACTCTTTGAGTTTTTAGATGCGTGTCAGGAACATGAACCCTGATCTTGAACGGTCTTAAAAGTTCCTGCCGGTTGAGTTTCTCAACATTGTGAAGATATAGAAGGTATAAGAGACCATTATCACTTCTTGGGCTAAATTTTATGTTTTTTCTTCCAGCAGTTTGAAAGTGTAAACACGACGGTTCACTGTTTGAACACAGAGTTGTGTGTGAAAGCAATTTTTTCCAATAGGACTGCTAGCTTGGAGTCTCCTTTAACTGTTTAAACTGACGGGCTGTAGGTTCTGACCACATATGAGAGTGCTGTTATCACCCGTAGCAGATGAGTAATTTCAGTAGTTGAACCAAAAAATATCTTTACAACTCTGATCGTTTTATTTTGCAAACCCAGTATTGCACAGAGGAATAGAAATGTCTGATTATTGGCTCTGTTGTGAGCTGAATTGAAGTCCTGAAGTCCTTCGATAGACTAGATAAAACTCCAGTGTATGTATCCCATCTGTAGATTTGAGTTGTTGAGGTTTTGGGCACATAAGGATAAAATATCTTTATTTAAAACTGCCAGAGAGACTGATTTTTGAATTTTGAGATGCTTTTTAGAAGAAACGCTGAACAAAGTGACTGCTCAGCTCTACTGATAAACCTCCATTTAGATGATTATTAGTATTGGTTTTGTTGCCTTTAACATGGACGAGCGAAGGAGCCTTACAGTGCACTACAGATACAAATGTATGCTATTAAATAAGTTAATTATTATGATTAATATTGTGTGTTCATTTGCTTTGGTTCTGTAATCATGTTAATAATAAATGACTGGCTAGACTGTTAATAAGTGTCATTCTTCACTTGAAGAACTTTTCTTGGTTAATAAAACGGAAGTCTTGGAAGTTTCTGCTGTGTATGTTCATAATTAGTATTTAATACATCAGTTTTTTGTTTGCTTGTTTTGTTTTTGTGTGATTGCAAAACTACAGGCTGGCGCCCCCTGGTGGGCCATGAAGGTACTTCAGATCGACTATAGGAGATCATTAACAATAACCCATTTTGAACATTTCCTTCATACATGTAATTTGTATGCAGTTTAAATAAAAGAGAATGTATAATTTTTAATGTTGCACTTCTGAACCTTTAATATGCCATAATCCTATTTATACGGTGAATCAAACGATTATCATTTTGGTTTCTATAAGAGTCTATAGGAAAACATCATTGGAAATCTGATAGATTTTTCTGTTTAAAAACTCTGATTATGATAATTTTGGAGTGCTTCCATGCAAAAGAAACTGAACTAATAAAATAAAGCCAAGTTATTTTAAAAATGAATAAATAATCAGTAAAAATTAATCGCTGTTGTTTTGTTTTGTTTTGTTTTTTGGGGGGGCTATTTTCATTTTTGATATACTATTGTCTATTGATCTAATTAAAAAATAAAATAAAAATAAAAGAATTTCCAAAACTGAAGCTGTTAATGAAGAATCAAGTCATCAGAACATCAAAATGAATGAAAACCCAGCTGAAAGTCTTCATGTTCTGCTGGTGTGGTGATTGGAAATGATTGCCTTTGGTGATATCCGGTCACACTGATGAATGCATTTGGAGCAAATTTGGGGTTCAATACTGAAGTGGTTTGCAAATCAAACCTGATTGGTGGACAGCCTGCTCTAACTCTTGAACTAGAGCTGCCCAAGCTTACATTACCCAGTGGTCTCCCATACAGGTACTAATCAGGCCCGGCCCAACCCAACATCTGGAGTGCTCGAGGTGGCGGTATAACCTCAAACTGAAGCAGCTTTAATTGTCATAAAATATAATTTTTGGTTACTCTGTTTAGATGCCAAGCTGTTTAAGTAGCAGAGCTGAGACCATCGCTTACATTTCATTGTCACAGAAGCTGATGTCTCACGTATTTATTTTCTTTGTCACAAATTGCTGTTTATGATTATGCAGGTAAACCACAACCCGTGAAATTGAAAAACAATACAATAATAGTCATAATAGTTTTTAATTGCTAATGAATATTAAAGACAAGTACAACTTCTATTAATGGCATTAGAGTCTAAATGGCCTGTAAGTTTATGAATGTGTACCTCTTTCATTATTTTTCTCTGGCTACTGATATGTTAAAAACAAAAAAAAGCTCCAGTAAATAGTGTTAGGATACAGTAAACCACAGTCATGTTTGACTGTAAAATGCAGAGTTTGCCAAAGCCAGCTACCTTACAGACAAATGCTCATTAACTGATGCTATTTTGATTACAGGAATGAAATGCAGACAACAGAAGCAGGGCATTATTGCCATGGCACTAATCCATGTAATGCAGTTATTGATCTAATCGTGTAGCAAATGAATGATTCCATATCCAGATGCTTATTATTGTGATAAAGCTCACAAAAATGAAGATGATGTACAAGCCAAACAGCAGCCGATCGATCACCGTCCCGATCATTTCCCACTCCTGTGTGGCTTTGGTCCCTTCACAGTATTTGTCCATCTGAACTCGGATGGCTGTGAGCTCTTTGCCTAACATCCTCAGTTGTTTCAGAACTGGGTCCGGAGAGTCCAGAGAAGCTGAAAGTGTAACATCTGAGATGCTCTGATGGTCTGAGAGGTCTGTGGTGCTGGTGTTCGCTGATGGTGCTGTGAAACACAAACAAAACACCCTGAGACCACAAATAGTGGTTACTTTTTCTTAAGTCGCAGATGGTGATTAAAATTGACTTGACTATATTACTACCGGCTTAAATAAGGATAAGCATAACGTACTTTTCAGCTGAGAGATACGTGGCATGACTGTGGAGAGTTGTGACCTAAAGTTTACATGATTTCATCAGGATCAAATTGTTTACAAGTTTTAAAAAAACTGGTACCTCAAACTGACTGCGAGAAAATGATTCATGCGTTCACATCGAACGGGTCAGACTGTTGTAACGCTCTGTTTGCAGGATTATCACCATCATCAGAGTTCTTACATATAGGCAAATATAACCATTGCCCAAGCGTTTATGTCACTTCACTGGCTCCCAGCACACACACACAGATTTGACTTAAAAATCCTTCTATTAGTTCTTGAAGCTCTCAGTGGTTTGGCTCACTGGTACAAGTTAATATAATTCAGTGAAGGAGAAACTTTCAACTCGTTTATTCTTCTTGCATCCCTCCATCCATGGTTTTCAACTTATCCGGGGCCGGGTCACGGTGGCAGCAGCCTAAGCAGAGAAGCCCAGACCTCCTCCTGCCCAGCCCCCTCCTCCAGCTTGTCCAGAGAAACAGCAAAGCGTTCCCAGGCCAGCTGACAGATATAATCTCTCCAGCGTGTCCTGGATCTGCCCCAGGGCCTCCTCCCAGTGGGACATGCCCGAAACACCTCACCCAGAAGGCATCCTTGTCAGATGCCCAAACCACCTCAACTGGCTCCTTTCAAAGTGGAAGAGAAGTGGTTCTACAGGGTGGGCCATTTATATGGATACACCGTAATAAAATGGGAATGGTTGGTGATATTAAAGTCCTGTTTGTGGCACATTAGTATATGTGAGGGGGCAAACTCCTCCAGATGGGTGGTGACAATGGTGGCCATTAAGAAGTCGGCCATCTTGGATACAACTTTTGTTTTTTCAATAGGAAGAGGGCCATGTGACACATCAAACTTATTGGTAATGTCACAAGAAAAACAATGGTGTGCTTGGTTTCAACGTAACTTTATTCTTTCATGAGTTACGAGATGTGTAGCACCTGAAATTACGGATACTGGATGCCTGTGCTGGTATTTCTTCTGCGGCGTTGCTATCAGTGTGTGAAGAGTGGGAGAAGAGTGTTGCATTGACAATCCAACACAATGGGCAGCACATTGAACACATTTTATAAGTTGTCAGAAACTTGTAAATAACTCATGAAAGAATAAAGTTACGTTGAAACCAAGCACACCATTGTTTTTCTTGTGACGTTACCAATAAGTTTGATGTGTCACATGGCCCTCTTCCTATTGAAAAAACAAAAGTTGTATCCAAGATGGCCGACCTCTAAATGGCCACCATGGTCACCACCCATCTTGAGGAGTTTGCCCCTTCACATATAGTAATGTGCCACAAACAGGACTTTAATATCCCCAACCATTCCCATTTTATTACGGTGTATCCATATAAATACACTGAGCCGAACTCCTCACCCTATCTCGAAGGGAGACACCAGCCACCCTTTGGAGAAAGCTAATTTCTGCCACTTGTATCTTGTTCTTTCGGTGGGAACGTACACCAATGGATAAACTGAAAGCTTCGCTTTTACGCTCAGCTCTTTCTTCAACATGATGTACAGCCTCTGCATCACTACAGTCACAGCACCAATCTGTCTGTAGATCTCCAGCTTCCCTCTCCTCTCACTCGTGAACAAGACCACGAGATACAGTCGTGGCCAAAAGTTTTGAAAATTACACAAATAATGTTTTTTACAAAGTTTGCTGCTTCAGTTTTTATGATAGCAATTTGCAAATACTTCAGAAGGTTATGAAGAGTGATCAGATGAATTGCAAATTCGATGCAGAGAGCATCGATTGCACATCATTTCCATAATCTTCTTGTTAACTCAGATGAGAATGTTGATGAGCACAAGGCTGGAGATCATTATTATTACTCATTTATTGAGTTAAAATAGTGGACTGGATTTGTTAAAAGGAGGCTCATTTTTGAAATCTTTGGTTACCTGCAAAGAAACACATGCAGCCATCATTGCGTTGCATAAAAGAAATTGATTCCATCCTGTTTTTTAAAACTCCAATTGCTTATTTGTACTATGCTTTCATTTTGAAGTACACTTTTCATCAGTGTACTTAAACTCCTTCATTTGGTGCAGGAACTCGTCCCTGACCCTCAGTGGGCACTCCTTTTTCTGGCTGAGGACCATGGCCTCAGATTTGGAAGTGCTGATTCTGAATCCTGCCTCTTCACACTCAGCTGCAAACCACTCCAGTGCCAGCTGGAGGCCGTCACCTTATGAAGCTAACAGAACCACATCATCTGCAAAAGGCAGAGATGAAATTCTGAGGCCACCCAAGTGGAAGCCTTCTGCCACTTGGCTATGCCTAAAAATTATGTCCATAAAGATTATGAACAGATTCAGTGACAAAGGGCAGCACTGTCGGCGTCCAACGCACCAGAAACATGTTCGACTTATTGCTGGCTATGCGGACCAAGCTCCTGCAACATTTGTATAAGGATTGAATGGCCTGTATCAACAGGGCTAGACACCCCATACTTCCAAGGCACATTTCACAAGAGACATGAGTGAATGCCTTCTCCAAGCCCACAAAACACATGTCGACTGGTTGTGCAAACTCCCATACACCTCGAGTATCCTTGAGAGGGTAAACAGCTGGTCCAATGTTCCGTAACCAAAACATGAACCAAATTGTTCTTCCCGCATCTGAGGTTCGACTAACGAATGGACTCTCTTTTCCGGCACCCTGGCATAGACTTTCCCAGGGAGGCTCAGGAATGTGATCTCCCTATAGCTGGAACACACAATCCTCAGCCATAATGCCAGCATTATGTTGTTTAACCTAACACATAGTCCACTATAGTCAATACAGACCACAGCTGTTTCTTCAGCAAAATCTTCTTTTAATAACGCGACTATAAAAATAATAACGTACCTTTGTGAGATGGATTGAGGGAGACTGTGACTCGGTTGCTCTTTTCCTTTGGAGGGATACAAACAAGAACAGCTAGATAACGTAACACGAGGACACTGAGCCAGTGAGGCACTGCGCTGTACTCGCTGGGCTTGTACTGAATGTTTGTGATGAACAGCGTCTCCAACAGGCTGGCAACCATCAGCGCCAGACTGATGGAGAAGAAAACATCTGCAGGAAACAGCACCAAAGACAGGAAGAACAGTTTTCATTCAATCATTTTCACATGTGAGCTCATGTTCTCTTTCTCAGTCTTAGTTACCATCGTGTTTAAGAAATGTCTGGATTACAGCCATAGATGCCTTATCTCGCTGTGTGTCTTTGACATGACAACTAGAGCTAAAAAAACACACACCCCAAGAATAAATGTGTCTTTAGTAGGTGGAGCCTTTTGGCAAGTTGACACTGATCGGGATCATCCAGTTTTGCAAAATGTACTTCGGTGAAGAGTTTAGAAAACTTTTGGTGAAAATTTGATTTCGAGACGTCTGTTCCACAGATGTTTGAATTCAACCCTTCATAATCCAAAGGACTGTTGTCTTTCAGAAACACTGTCTCTAACCTCCTTAAGTGTATTTCTTCAAAAGAAGAACTATGCAGCCGATACTACATTTATGTACACTCACTGATGAGCGGTGTTTTCTCCCCGGTAACAGGCAGCAGGTCATTCATTATGAGCAGGAAGACGGTGTAGCCCAGGATGAGTGTCATCTTGAAGGAGGATCTGTCCACGCTCTGTGGGGGCAGCACAAAACTGAAGAGGTCCACTGTGATTAGGAAACAGCTGGGGACCAGGAGGTTGACCACATAGGCGATTGGTCTCCGTCTTAGCACGATCTTGGGAAGAGACAAAAGTATTAAACCTGTAAGATTTTTGTTAGATTGTATGCATCAATCAATCTTTTTCCTCTACAGCGATGTGACTGACAGAAAATGATTACATCAAGTTGTTGCTACTAAAGTTACTTTCATTCTCACGACAAACATGTTCAATATGATAGCGACTGGTTTATAAAGACTTCCCACAATTAGGAACTATTAAACAATAAAGTGTGATCAGCTATAACAGTACAAAATAAATTATCAGAAGGATGAAAAAGTCAGTAGAAACACGCTTACATAGTATGTGATCTCAGAGTAGCTTCCACTGTCTAAATGCAGGCTGGAATCGGCAATATTTATATCTGCCAGTTCCCACTCCCCATTGGTTACAATCACATCTAGGGACTCTTTCAGGACCTTTTCAGCTGTGGTGCCTTGAATCATCTGAATATCCGTAGCTAGAGTGGCATTCAAGAGTTTTACTTATTTGCATATTAGCACATAGTTGTGTGTTAAAATCAGAATATGGATGGTCTATATTAGGGGTGCAACGATACTCGTATCGATATTGAACCGTTTGATACAGTGCTTTCGGTTCGGTACGCATATGTATCGAACAATACAACATTTTTAATTTATTTGATCAACTTTCCTTCTGACGATGCTGTCTGTGTTGAGCGCTCAGTGGATCTGCGCTCGACAGTGCAGCCTAGGCGGAGTAGTCGAACGCAGATTCACTGAGCGCAGGGCAAGCTAGCAAGACAGAAGTTAAGCTCTCGTTGCAACGTGGCAAATTGAACCTCCCCCACCCTCATTCAGATCTGGCCTTTGGAACTATTTTGGTTTTCATGTGACGTATGACCCTGAAGGTAAGCCCGTCATGGACTAAAGTAAAACAGTATGTTGGATGTGCCACGCAATGCTCAATTACATTGGTGGGAACTAGTGCGTTAGCGCAGTTAGCTCGTTAACGTGTTGACGCCGTCCAGCCTCATGCACGGGGCGATCCGCGGTAGCTCGTTAACGGAGATTTGCCGTGTTGTGGCGTTAACGTCATTTCAACGATATTAACGCTGACAGCACTAGTGGGAACACAACAAATATGACTGCACATTTACTCCGACATCATCCTAGTGCAAAGACAAGTGGAAGCAGACAAAAATAACAAGCAGGCATGCTACAAACTTTACCCGAGTCATTTAGACAGCCGTTAGCACATGATTCTCCTTATGGGGACCTGATATGTTTAATATGCTGCTGAGAATATAGCCCAGAAGAAGCGTATAGTAGAGCTTTTATTTTGGAAAGAGACATTTCTCTGTAATAAACTCTCTTTTCCAAAGATGAGGGATTCCTCAATCAGATAGATTTTTTTTTATTACTTTGTTGTTTCAGCAACATTAAATTTAAAAACTGTACTTTTGAGTTAAAATATATATTTATAGTTTTAATAAATGACAAATTAAAAAAGCATGAACATTTTTTTTTGTATCGAAAAAATATCGAAGCGTGACACCAAAGTATCGAACCGAACCGTGAATTTTGTGTATCGTTGCACCCCTAGTCTATAGGGATGTTTTTAGAGTTAATTTTTAAGACTCTTTGAGATTATTATTTTTTTAATTTTCAGGCAGCCTTACCAAAGTGTATATATGATCCGAAGCTCAACGAGCAGTTTTGGATATCAAAGGGAAAGGTGTAGATTCCCAGTTGGCAAGAAGTGACCACTGTGATGGGCTTATCATCATATACATGACCTGTATTATATAAGTAGACATAGGGAGTTTTGGTAGAGCTGGTTTCGTCCAGGCTGGAATAGAACAGAATACAATAACAAAACATTGAAAAAATATATATGAAAAACAATATATTCAAATCAGGTAACATGATGAGTGTAAGAGAACAATAATTCATTATTATCAGGATGTCCTAAAAACTAAATGAAAAGCCTTCAGCTAATCCAAAATGCTGCAGCAAGACTAGACTAGAAAGAGAGAGCATATTTCTCCTGTTTTGGCTTCCCTTCATTGGCTTCCTGTTAAATCCAGAATTGAATTCAAAATCCTGCTCCTCACATACAAGGTCTTAAATAATCAGGCCCCATCTTATCTTAATGACCTTGTAGTACCATATCACCCTATTAGAGCACTTCGCTCTCGCTCTGCAGGCCTACTTGTTGTTCCTAGAGTATTTAAAAGTAGAATGGGAGGGAGAGCCTTCAGTTTTCAGGCCCCTCTTCTGTGGAACCAGCTTCCAGTTTGGATTCAGGAGACAGACACTATCTCTACTTTTAAGATTAGGCTTCAAACTTTCCTTTTTGCTAAAGCATATAGTTAGGGCTGGACCAGGTGACCCTGAATCCTCCCTTAGTTATGCTGCAATAGACGCAGGCTGCTGGGGGATTCCCATGATGCATTGAGTTTTCCCTTTCCAGTCACCTTTCTCACTCACTATGTGTTAACAGACCTCTCTGCATCGAATCATACTTGTTATTAATCTCTGTCTCTCTTCCACAGCATGTCTTTATCCTGTCTTCCTTCTCTCACCCCCACAGGTTGCAGCAGATGGCCCCGCCCCTCCCTGAGCCTGGTTCTGCTGGAGGTTTCTTCCTGTTAAAAGGGAGTTTTTCCTTCCCACTGTCGCCAAAGTGCTTGCTCATAGGGGGTGATATGATTGTTGGGGTTTTCTCTGTATGTATTATTGTAGGGTCTACCTTACAATATAAAGCGTGATTTGGTGCTGTATAAATAAAATTGAATTGAACAACACTGAAAATAAATGTCTCAGCCTGTCCAGTAGGTGGTGCAGAGGGTGGTCAGGGTTCCTGATTAGTTTATTTATCTCCTGCTCCCCCAGCAGACCACAGCAAAGTACACTGCACTCATCAGAAGTAAGTGATAGAAAATATGCATCATTATACCACATGTGGAAGGACGTAAGCTTCCTTAGCAAAGAAAACCTGCTCTTCCACTTTCTGTTTACAGTGCAAGTGTTGGTCTTCCAGCTCAGTTGTGGACGGCGATGTCTCTCACGACTGCTTTGTCATTTCTGACATTTTTAGTGTTTTAATTAAAAGTTCGTTTCTTCGACTTGATTTACAAAATTCATTAAACTTACAGCTGTTTTAAGTGAATGTCTGGGACCCAAAGGTTGTCCCGAGGAACCGAAACTCTGTTAGCTGCACATTCCTTCTCATCCCAGTTCAGTCCTTCGATATCCCACTCCTACATTAAACAGAACAACAGCAAAACTGTTCCACAGCACTACAGCTAGCATGCTAACTGCTGAAACAGTTAGCATGCTAGCATCTGGCATTAAGTCATGTTAGACTATAAGAAAAAGTTCCCAAGTGATAATAAACATATGAAATTACTGTTACAGACTTAAGGAAATCTAAAATAACAAGTTATGTATTAATTCAGTGGCCAAACGTTTTGATTCATTCTTATAATCGCTCTGGATCGGTTCATTGTGCTGAAAATACAAATAGCTGCAACATTTACAAAATGTCAGTATAATCATATAAGAAATGTGACATTATTGTTTTAGTTCTGAGAGCTGTTCAAAACATACCAGGACCTGCCATAAGACTGAAGACAGTGTTTGGGTTTTTTCATTCTAAAGATGAGTAACATTAGAAAGTATATTAGAGTCATGAGGATTATTAGTTCCACATAGATGACATGATGTTAATATTTTGTGTATAAGCTGTGTAGACTCACCACTCCTAAAATTCCTGCCACTGTTATGCTGATGGTTATGTTTATTGGCTTTGCAAAGGTTTCGACGGGACGCAGCAGTTTGTTAGAGAACAAATGTTTTGTGAGTTCATCAAACAGGGCGGCAGGAGTTGGGCTGGTGCAGTTCAAAGCCGCCACAAAGCCTGAGATCAAGAAGAGAACAAACAAAGAAAACATACAACTATGTTAAATGCTTGAACATGAAAACACGCAGGCTCAGTTCTTCCATTTGTATTTTTTTGGTGTAGCAGATGCTTATTTTATTACAGCAGGTAAACACGTGGTTATTGTACTGAAAACACTAAAAAATAAAAGCAGATCCAGTGCTGCCCTTTATTGAGATAGATGTAACTGAATGACCTCATTTGTTTGAAAATTAATGACAAAAATAATAGTGATGGGAAAGTTTTTAAACCTTTAACCATTTAGCTTCTCTGTTATGTATTAATCTGCATGTATATCATGTATAAATGAGGGTAATACTTTATTTAACTTTAGTCTCCAAGTTAGGTTTGTTTTTCTTACAGGAAGTTTTAATGTTAAATTTTAATAAATCCTTCATACATTAGTAAATATGTGTAAGGTGTTACGACTGTGCAGGAAGTAAATCAACACATTGCTGTTGCTTTCTTTGTTGTGAAATGTGTTGATAAAATGTTTGCCTTACCTTGTAGCAGCATGAAACAGATGACGATCAACTCAGCAGCTTTCACACCGGCCATTTTCTGTCTCAGCTTTATTTAGCCCTTATTAACATGACAATCGGCTGATACTCTAAATTACAACAGCTCGGGTGCCGTCACATACAGATAAAGCTGCGAGAATGCGCAGGTGAAACCAGTAACCACCTTCAGAAACTAATATTGACTTTGCAGTGTGACACATGTACCTGATGCACGCGTTCATCCACACATTGTTGCAAGTGTTTGGATTGAAAGCAGGTTTTTATCTCTCATCATCTTCACTTGGATTTGTTCACATGATGACTGTTGTGACAGCTTTTTTTTGCAACAGGATCTGCTGCTTTCAGTTTCCAATAATGTCACATAGTTACGCAATTATAATTTGTGGTGTGATATTAGGAGATCAGTGAAGATTTTAACTGGCAAATAGTTTTTACAGACCAATTAAGATAAGATAACCTTTATTAGTCCCAGAGCTGGTTTGATAGAGATTAATGGGTAGCAAGCAGCCTCTCCATTGCCAGAGAGCTCTAGTTTTGTCTCGTCTGACTAAAGGACGCACTTCTAGTGTGCATAATCTTTCTTCAGGTTGTCCTTAGTATAGGGGAGACCGGGGATAGTTGTAACGTAGGTCAGTTGTAACACTTCCAATTTCTGCAATCAGGGCTAAGTTTCAAATGATGTGACTCATTCTGTGCATGTCCAATTCAGTTCTGCTATCACATGTGAAAAAT
Organism: Neolamprologus brichardi; assembly: GCF_056152115.1. NCBI lineage: Eukaryota > Metazoa > Chordata > Actinopteri > Cichliformes > Cichlidae > Neolamprologus > Neolamprologus brichardi. The sequence goes on along the minus strand of NC_142118.1, from coordinate 35,807,097 downwards.
CAGCACATTTTGTCAAACAGACAATTTAACACGAAAAAAAGTAATTTGTATGCCAAAAAGTAAGTTTTTCTACTTTATTTCAATTTCTAATAGCATTATCTGCTTTGCAGTTAAACTCATCAAACTTAAATTATGTTACTTGTATGTCTATGGGGATATATTCTGTGTAGGTCTTTAGTGCTAATGTTTTAGCCGTTGGCTGTAATGTTAGCTAGTTCATGGCTATAGGAGTCTGGGTCAGTTGTAACAGCAACAGTCTGGGTTAGTTGTAACAATAATGCAGATGTTACAACTTAACTTATATTAAACAAGTTGGGGCAAAGACATCAGCAGAGAGAGGTTCACTGGTCGCTTTTGTATATGCGGTTAATGCCATTGGCAACACAATTCCTCCACTGTTTGTGTTCCCACACATACATTATGCAGACCACTGTGTCAGAGATGGACCAGTAGGAAGTACTGGTAGTGGAAATGAATCAGGATGGGTGTGAGAAATAGATTTCCTCATCTTTCTGAAGCACTTTGCAAACCACACCAAGGTAAGCCATGATAAAAAGTAATGGAATTGCGATGCTGGTGAACAACTACATTTTTCAGCTTCATTGTTATGTTCAAAATTGGTGCAAGAGTTGTAGGTTATAATGCCCACTGAGCCAATGAGGCCAAACACAAGGAAGACCAACCAAAATTAATGAAATATTAAGTTGCAGAAAATTCCATAATTTGTCTTTTTTGGGGGGTTGGAATATGTTCAAAAGCTAAATTTCTGCATTCTGTCACACACACACATAGCTACATCACCTTGAATCACCTTGCTGTTGAATTGTGCTATACAAATAAACTTGCCTTGCCTTGCCTTGCCTACATAAATGGCTCTAAGTGCATTCATGTGTTGAATAAACAAAGATTACATGTTAATGTTTTGTCAGTACCCTTATTTCATTGTGTTACATTTCACCCCAGGATATGTTACAACTAACCCAGACTATGGGGTTAATTGTAACATTTCACTCTTTGTGTTTGAGGCCATATCATGCAATGGGTAATTGTGCTGCAGAGAAAATAGCTGCACTATTTAATAGCCGGGACATGTAAATACTTTGCATTACATTTTGAATCCACTACCTTAAAAGAGCTCCAATTTACAGACAAAAATGTCAAAAATGTTACAACTATCCCCGGTCTCCCCTACTTCAGTCTGCTGTGAAGGTGTCTCTTTTGCAGAAGTTGAGTTTTTCTTGGATTCCATTCCTGTGCAGGGTTCAAGTGATTGTCTTCTTTGAGACCACATTTCCTCCACAGTTGGAGGTGGGAACATCTCCTGCCCTGATAGCAGCTGGGGGAGGATTATCCTCTGCCCGTGAGCACTTTGGCACGGGCCAAAATAAGTCTCCAATAACACCAGAAAAAGTCACCAGATTTGTCGCTAGTCGCTTTTTAGAAAAAAAAATGCTAAGGGGCTCTGAAAACTCGCTAAATATAGTGACAAAGTCACTAAGTTGGCAACACTGCACCTGGCGTGCGCACTCACAACAATGGCTGAGCGTAAACGAAGTCGTGTGTGGACATATTTTACCTCCACAAACAGCCAAGACGCAGTTTGCGATACATGTGGCAAGACAGTGAGGTGTTGTGGCAACACCACTAACCCTCGTCAAACACCTCAGAGTAAATCATATCACAGAATATGACGAGCTTATGTTGAGGCGAACTGAAGAGGAGGAGAAGGACAGGTGCGGCGAGACAGACGTCTCTCAGGGAGTCCTTTAGTGCTGCAGGCAGGCAAGGTGTTCAAATAGCACAACGTCAGGTTTTTTATTTCTATATGATTATTCTGCATCATTAAGCTATAAGAACAAGTAGTCTGATGTCCTGTAATCATTGTGAAGCTATATTATTATATTATTATAATTACATAATGCAATTCTATATTGTATTATTAAATACAATGAAACATTAAGTTTTTGTACAGAGTATCGGCATCGGATCAGTATCGTCGATACCGCCCTGCAAAGTGCTTGCTCATAGGGGGTCATATGATTGTTGGGTTTTTCTCTGTATCTATGAAGCACCTTGAGGCGACTTTTGTTGTGATTTGGCGCTATATAAATAAAATTGAATTGAATATTTCAGTTGCTGCATTCGTTAATTGACTTTGTAACACCAAGACTTTAATATATGAGACTGCTGTTAAGCAGGTCAAAAATGAAATTTCATGCTCATCTGAGGCTACAGATATACAAAACCCAATTTACTTCACACCAAATCATTTATCATATGCAGGAAAAGGTACGTTCATCAAATGAAACTTAAAGGATCTTTGGCTCATGTCTTCATCTGGATGGTACTGTCACGGTCTACGGAGACAGGCCGTGCGGTGGTGTGTGTGATGGACCCAGGTGCGTACACAAGTGAGTAGACGGGAGTGAACTTAACAGAAAGCGAGCCTTTATTATGGCTGAAGACAAAGTGTACAAATAAAGCAGGGATAGCGTGACTAAACTAGACTATAACTAAACTGGGAAAACTAATACTGTGACAAACTAAGAAGACTCAGAGACGATGATGATCACTGCAAAGACTGACCGTGAAAACATGGAGGTGAGAACACAGACGACGCGACACTGAACACAGCAAGATACATGAGGTGATCAGGGGAAGTGGAGACACATGAGGACACAGCTGACTAGAATGAAACATAATTACCGCACAGGGGAGAGTAAACCTAAATGCAGTGAACAAAGAACACCAGACGCTTTCAAAATAAAACAGGAAACCCAGAGACATGAAGATAAATCATGACATGACCTTAACATAACCACACAGACATGAAACATGACAGGTAGACGCACGAATCAGGGAGACTGAGTACAGGGGGAGATGACAGAAACAACTAAGAAATTAACTAGATCAAAAATGGATACAAAAATACATAAAACTCAAACACTGGGTCACACGACCCAGCCCATGACAGGTACAGCATAACCAGGTTAAGACAAATGTGTCATCTCTAAAAAATATATTTGTGAGTGTTTTTCAGTGTTTTTAATTATCTGTTTTAATTTTATTTTTCATTGTTCACTGTGGCCTGGTAAACATTTTATCAATATATATTTCATAAGGCCATCGTTAAATGTTTACAAGAAATCAGTCCTTACATAGTGTGTAAACTTCAGTCCAGTGTGATTTGGATGCTCACCAGAAAATGTAGCCAGATATCAGCTGGGTTTAGATACATTTCAGATAAGATAACCTTTGTTAGTCCCAGAGTTGGGAAATTCAAATTGTTACTGCAGCAGAGGACACAAGGCAGGAACAAATGAACACATGCAGCATACCTAACAGCAATAATGCTACGCAAAAATAGAAGAAATATAGATTAAGAAATAGATATGTACTTATATATGTAAGTCTATATAGCTATATCTATATCCATCTATCTTTATATATACATATACATATATATGATGCAATAATACAGATTACTATTAGAAGAATTAAATATTTCACAGTGCTGTGTTTGGGTGTTAATAGTAGCAGGTATTTAGTTTTGCACACTGATATATGTAAAGAGCCCAGTGTGCATATGTGGTGTACATTCACTGCTGTTGTGCAGTGTACAGTCTGACAGCAGCTGGAGGGAAAGGCCTCCAAAATGTCCCCTTTGCACACTGTGGGTGCAGCAGCCTGTCGCTGAAGGGACTGCTTAGTGTTGTCAGGGTGACCTGTATGGGGTGGGAGCTGTTATCTGACAGAGATAACTACCTCCACTGGGTCAAGAGGGCATCCCAGAACAGAGCTAGATTTCCTGATCAGCCTGTTCAGTTTCTTCCTATCCCCAGCAGACCACACCATAAAACATGGACAATACCACCACAGAGTCCTAGAAGGTCTTCAGGAGCTCTGCCTGCTCCCTTCCAAAGGACGTCTCTGTTGCAAATACAACCATCTCAATCCTTTTGTGTAGATGGACTCTCTGTTGTTACTCCAGATCAGTTTATTGGTCAGATCACTTATATGAGTCAGCTATCTCAATGCCCATTCTCTGGATGTTCACTGGTGTAGGTGGAGTCCACTACCTGCTCGTTGGTTTTCAGAGTGTTGATCTGGAAGTGGTTCTGCTGGCACCAGTTGACAAAGTCCTCAGTCAGTTCTCTGTATTCCCTGTTGTCATTAAAGTACACAGTGAGGAGATGCTCTCATTGCCCACTCATTATTTTAAAATAGAGATAGCCTACATAGTTCATACATATGAGAGACTATTATGAGCCAATCAGGAGAAAGCGTTAAATGAGCTGTGGGCCACTGCTGGCACTGTCATCACATTGGAGGGTCACTTTAGTGTTCAAGTAGTATAAAAACAAACAAAGAAAATGTAGTGTTTTGTTTGTCACTGAATAGCGTTGGAATAAAGTGTGAAAATTGTGAAGGATTAAAATATTCCAAGAGCTCAAATTACTTCACCAAAACATGTTTCAATCATATTTTATCAACACAAATCGCACAGGTTTATTGAATATGAATAACTTGTGTTAATTCAACTCAATTGTGAGTTGAATTAACTCCTGCCAAAGCAAAACATCTGTGTGCAACCAGTGTCCACTATTGAATTATGTAAACCCAACATGTTTTTTTTTCAGTGCATAATCACATTTATTGTAATAAACTATTAAACCACAATTACATATTAGGATTTAGCCGAGTGTTAGGATGTAATCCAGAGTAGTATTTGTAGTAGGTTTGTTTTGATATGCCTGTTTTCATTTTATTTTCTAAATTTTAAAGAAGGCTTCAGAAAGGTCAAAATAAATCTTCTGTAAGGGAGTATCAGCTATTCTAGTAGAATTTATTTTACCAATGCAAGGGTGCATTAGTACCTTGTAATACAACATATTTCATAAAGGGCGAACACAAATTTCCAAAGAGACTTCCTGGCAGCTGCCATTTTAAGTATAACCTCTGGTACGGGCACATTCAGTTTGCAGCAGCTATACAACAGTGGCCTCTAGAGGTGTTTACACACTATCAGACAATGCAACACAAGACGCAGAACTATGACTGAGACGAATCCGCCTGTGTACGGCAGCAGGCTGCCTTCCTAGAATTTAAATATGTGCGCTCGTCTCTGCATTATGTGCATTACCTCTCTTGGAAAATTAAAACCACAGCAGCTTTTTATAGTTTTGCTTCATTCACTATCAGCTTACACCAAAAGTCTACTCTGAAGAAGATTATTCAAAACATGCAACACAGTCACCAATCCCAGCAAATTCACCCCTAAGTCAGACTGTACAACACAGAAAATAAAAGAGCTACATCTCAGACTCTACAGGCTTCAGTTAGCATGTTAAATGTGAAAGTTCAGTTAGAAAAAGACTGAACAAAAACAGCCTGAGTTGAGCAATTAACCAAAGTGACAAACATTGCTCTAAATAATAGCCTTCAGCTAATCCAAAATGCTGCAGCAAGAGTCCTGACAGGGACTAGAAACAGAGAGCAGATTTCTCCTGTTTTGGCTTCCCTTCATTGGCTTCCTGTTAAATCCAGAATTGAATTCAAAATCCTGCTCCTCACATACAAGGTCTTAAATAATCAGGCCCCATCTTATCTTAATGACCTTGTAGTACCATATCACCCTATTAGAGCACTTCGCTCTCGCTCTGCAGGCCTACTTGTTGTTCCTAGAGTATTTAAAAGTAGAATGGGAGGCAGAGCCTTCAGTTTTCAGGCCCCTCTTCTGTGGAACCAGCTTCCAGTTTGGATTCAGGAGACAGACACTATCTCTACTTTCAAGATTAGGCTTAAAACTTTCCTTTTGGCTAAAGCATATAGTTAGGGCTGGACCAGGTGACCCTGAATCCTCCCTTAGTTATGCGGCAATAGACGTAGGCTGCCGGGGGATTCCCATGATGCATTGAGTTTTTCCTTTCCAGTCACCTTTCTCACTCACTATGTATTAACAGACCTCTCTGCATTGAATCATATCTGTTATTAACCTCTGTCTCTCTTCCACAGCATGTCTTTATCCTGTCTTCCTTCTCTCACCCCAACCGGTCGCAGCAGATGGCCCCGCCCCTCCCTGAGCCTGGTTCTGCCGGAGGTTTCTTCCTGTTAAAAGGGAGTTTTTCCTTCCCACTGTCGCCAAAGTGCTTGCTCATAGGGGGTCATATGATTGTTGGGTTTTTCTCTGTATCTATGAAGCGCCTTGAGGCGACTTTTGTTGTGATTTGGCGCTATATAAATAAAATTGAATTGAATTGAATTGAAAATAATACTCCCTTAATCCAAGTAGTCACCCAAACCTGGATGTGGATTTAGAGGCCTGAGGGCCATCTCACACATTTCTTCAGAATGAAACAAGTTTCAATTAAAATGAAAGAAATCAAAATCTTGTGGACGTATGCCTTTTACATGTTGGTAAAATGTTTAGGATGAGATGGAGATATAAAACTCGTGCACCCTGAAAATTATGAAGGTCTAAATATGTTTCAAAGGGACTCACTGAACATCAGTGGATTTCTATGGGGCAAACGTACTTAAACTAGCCACTGTGACCATTGCGGCAGAGCAGAATGAATGATACTGATGGGGACTGTGAGGGTTTGTAGTTAAATTCCTGCTCTTACAGGATCAGTGAGTGTCTGTTTAAAGATTATTAACATACTTTTACATCACTATGGAACACCAGCATTTCTGCACAGGACAGAACTCCCTGCCTTAATCTACCAAGATGCTCTGTGTTATGTTGTCATGGCAATATGAAGTCAAATAAATACAAATATAAAAAATGCACATTTAAAGGAGGACAAGAAGACAGGCAACTGGAAGAGCTTTTGAAGCAGAAAAACTTTTCTGGATTTCTTTTAATTTAACTGGAAATTTTGCAAATACAAGTCAAGGAGGAAACAAGGAGGCAGGTTGGATTATATCTGAGGACAGGACGCATGAAGGAGAAGCATGAGGAGAGAGGAAACAGCAGAGCGATGGTGCAGAGCTAATCGTGGATCAAGTCGAAGAAGCAAGCATCAAAACTGTGAGTAAACATAACACATAAAGACTTAAAAATGACTGTGCTGATTAAGGAAACATCACATTTGGTTAGTTTGGGGTCTGCAGCTGCAGCTTGTGGGTTCAGTTGGTCTCAAAATTGAGGAAAGACAAAAAATGTTTCTTTTGAAAGGTTGTTGGAGGATTCTTACTGTAAGAAATATCTGGGTGTGCATCTGGTTTGTTTTTCTTTTTTTAAAGTTGAATTGTATTTAGTCACATTGGAAAGGGAAAATTGGAGGATCAGGACAATAATGTGGCCAGATTTACTGTTTCCTTAATCAGAACAATAATTTTGATCTGAAATAGAAATTTTGAAATGGGTTATTTTCTTTCTTCTCTACTGATCACTGTGTTAAATGTTGAGGTACTTGTCAGTCTACATTAATGTTAATGGTAAATTTGAAAAATGCAGTTTATTCGTAATTTTGTAGAAAAAGGCTCTGCACCCGTGAAAAAAAATAGGTACCCACACCCCCAAAATCACTGTGGATCAGAGTAGCTAAGCCCTGGTTAACTGCAATTATATAAACAGGAGATGAAAAATATTGGAATAATTAAAAGAAACAAAGATTGCTTTGGGGTTTGAAGATTTGACTTTCTCATTGAAAGAGACGAAAACTAATCTATGTGTGACACTGAGAAAAAAACATGAAAGCTTAAAAGATCTGGAGGTCCAACTGTTGTTATACACATGTGCAAACCTGTTTTAATGACATTAGAAAGAAAAAATGGGATGTTTAAAAAGGTAATATATAAAACTGATTTTTATATTACTTGAAAAAAGGATGTTGGTTAGCGCTGCTGTACTTGGAAAAATGCTGGGTCACTAGTAAGCTGAGATTTAATGTGATAAACTGAGGAAAGGTAATATAATCTACACACTCACTATTATTGTTGAATCCATACACCAATTAATATTTTATCAAACATCAATCATAATTGGTGATCAATGCAAGTTTTAAGCAATAATATTTATTTGCATTCCCAACTAATTTACAAAATATAAAAATGAATCTTGTTTTTTTTTAAGAAAAAAAGACGTTTCTAACTGACTTCAAACTGTTGAGCTGTAGTGTTGATTGCAATGATAGTGTATAGTTATTTATTAAAGAAGAATATGTAGAAGTATGAGGACAGGGAGACACTGTAAGAAAGTTATGAGCTGTCTTGCTGCAGAGAAAGTGGAGTCTGTCATCCTTGAAAAGCTCCCAAGATAGGCAGCTGGTAGGATTGAATGATGCTCTGCCTCTGTGGTCAAGTACAGACATAGGCCATAAGCAACCATGAGCCACTGATGAGCGTAAAAGATTAGGAAACATGCATAAAGTGCATTAGTTAGACTCCTGTGAGCCACTAATAGGAGAAAATGAGCACACAATAAAGTGGACTTGTTAGGGAGAGATTTCCGTCAGAGTTAAAACACTCCAACTCAATTTTGATGATAGACACAGCTAAAAAAATGAGCGTTTTGTTGACACTGATGACAAAATTCTGATCAGTTACAGACAGACACATGCATACAACACACACTACTGCTCAAAAGTTTGTGGTCAGATTCAAACAGTCGTCTTTTCATTAATGTACATTTACTTTAACATAATATTACATGAAATTTATCAGACATGTTTTCACAGATGTGTGTTTAATGAATCATTTATGTTAAATCACCCATGATGCATTAGGAAATGTCTACACAGTTATACATGGGCCCATTTTTAGTAACAAATCGCTCCTGTGTGGACAGATCACATGGTTATAAACCAGGTGAAAACTGACTTCAAACTTTGGAGCTGTAGTGTAGATTGCAATGATAGTGTATAGTTATTTATTAAAGAAGAATATGTAGAAGTATGAGGACAGGGACACACTGTAAGAAAGTTATGAGCTGTCTTGCTGCAGAGAAAGTGGAGTCTGTCATCCTTGAAAAGCTCCAAGATAGGCAGCTGGTAGGATTGAATGATGCTCTGCCTCTGTGGTCAAGTACAGACATAGGCCTTAAGCAACCATGAGCCACTGATGAGCGTGACAGATTAGGAAACATACATGAAGTGCATTAGTTAGAATGAACACGCAATAAAGTGGACTTGTTAGGGAGAGATTGCCGTCAGAGTTAAAACACTCCAACTCAATTTTGATGATAGACACAGCTAAAAAAATGAGCGTTTTGTTGACACTGATGACAAAATCCTGATCAGTTACAGACAGACACATGCATACAACACACACTACTGCTCAAAAGTTTGTGGTCAGATTCAAACAGACGTCTTTTCATTAATTTACATTTACTTTAACATAATATTACATGAAATTTATCAGAAATGTTTTCACAGATGTGTGTTTAATAGGGGTGCAACGATACTCGTATCGATATTGAACCGTTCGATACAGTGCTTTCGGTTCGGTACGCATATGTATCGAACAATACAAAATTTTTAATTTATTTTATCAACTTTCCTTCTGACGATGCTGTCTGTGTTGAGCGCTCAGTGGATCTGCGCTCGACAGTGCAGCCTAGGCGGAGTAGTCGAACGCAGATTCACTGAGCGCAGGGCAAGCTAGCGAGACAGAAGCTAAGCTCTCGTTGCAACATGGCAAATTGAACCTCCCCCACCCTCATTCAGATCTGGCCTTTGGAACTATTTTGGTTTTCATGTGACGTATGACCCTGAAGGTAAGCGCGTCATGGACTAAAGTAAAACAGTGTGTCGGATGTGCCACGCAATGCTCAATTACATTGGTGGGAACTAGTGCGTTAGCGAAGTTAGCTTGTTAACGTGTTGACGCCGTCCAGCCCCACGCACGGGGCGATCCGCGGTAGCTCGTTAACGGAGATTTGCCGTGTTGTGGCGTTAACGTCATTTCAACGATATTAACGCTGACAGCACTAGTGGGAACACAACGAATATGACTGCATATTTACTCCGACAGCATCCTCGTGCAAAGACAAATGGAAGCAGACAAAAACAACAAGCACGCATGCTACAAACTTTACCCGAGTCATTTAGACAGCCGTTAGCACATGATTCTCCTTATGGGGACCTGATATGTTTAATATGCTGCTGAGAATATAGCCCAGAAGAAGCGTATAGTATAGCTTTGATTTTGGAAAGAGACATTTCTCTGTAATAAACTCTCTTTTCCAAAGATGAGTGATTTCTCGATCAGATATATAGAAGTATGAGGACAGGGAGACACTGTAAGAAAGTTATGAACTATATAAATATATATATATTTTTTTATTACTTTGTTGTTTCAGCAACATTAAATTTAAAAACTGTACTTTTGAGTTAAAATATATATTTATAATTTTAATAAATGACAAATTAAAAAGCATGAACATTTTTTTGTATTGAAAAAATATCGAACCGTGACACCAAAGTATCGAACCGAACCGAACCGTGAATTTTGTGTATCGTTGCACCCCTAGTGTTTAATGAATCATTTACATTAAATCACCCATGATGCATTAGGAAATGTCTACACAGTTATACATGGGCCCATTTTTAGTAACAATCGCTCCTGTGTGGACAGATCACATGGTTATAAACCACGTGAAAACTGACTTCAAACTTTTGGGCTGTAGTGTAGATTGCAATGATAGTAGTTATTTATTAAAGAAGAATATGTAGAAGTATGAGGACAGGGAGACACTGTAAGAAAGTTATGAGCTGTCTTGCTGCAGAGAAAGTGGAGTCTGTCATCCTTGAAAAGCTCCAAGATAGGCAGCTGGTAGGATTGAATGATGCTCTGCCTCTGTGGTCAAGTACAGACATAGGCCTTAAGCAACCATGAGCCACTGATGAGCGTGACAGATTAGGAAACATGCATAAAGTGCATTAGTTAGACTCCTGTGAGCCACTAATAGGAGAAAATGTGCACGCAATAAAGTGGACTTGTTAGGGAGAGATTTCCGTCAGAGTTAAAACACTCCAACTCAATTTTGATGATAGACACAGCTAAAAAAATGAGCGTTTTGTTGACACTGATGACAAAATCCTGATCAGTTACAGACAGACACATGCATACAACAACACTACTGCTCAAAGTTTGTGGTCAGATTCAAACAGACATCTTTTCATTAATAATTTACATTTACTTTAAGATAATATGACATGAAATTTATCAGACATGTTTTCACAGATGTGTGTTTAATGAATCATTTACGTTAAATCACCCATGATGCATTAGGAAATGTCTACACAGTTATACATGGGCCCATTTTTAGTAACAAATCGCTCCTGTGTGGACAGATCACATGGTTATAAACCAGGTGAAAACTGACTTCAAACTGTTGAGCTGTAGTGTAGATTGCAATGATAGTGTATAGTTATTTATTAAAGAAGAATATGTAGAAGTATGAGGACAGGGAGACACTGTAAGAAAGTTATGAGCTGTCTTGCTGCAGAGAAAGTGGAGTCTGTCATCCTTGAAAAGCTCCCAAGATAGGCAGCTGGTAGGATTGAATGATGCTCTGCCTCTGTGGTCAAGTACAGACATAGGCCTTAAGCAACCATGAGCCACTGATGAGCGTGACAGATTAGGAAACATGCATAAAGTGCATTAGTTAGAATGAACACGCAATAAAGTGGACTTGTTAGGGAGAGATTGCCCCATCCCGACTACCCCTTAGTAGTCGGGATATGGGGTATTTCGTCACCCCAACCCAAACTCGTAAGTTACAATGGCAAACCTTGGGGTCTGGAGGGACCCCTAAGCGCCGTGGCAACAACTCTCAACTTCACATCATCATCATCATTATCGTCATGATCGTCGTCGTTGTTCTTAGCCGGATCAGTAGGTTATGCGTAAACCGGCCTCCTCCAGGACCTTGGATTCTCCCTGCTTCCCAGTCCTCCTACCTCCTTCTCCTTGGTTCTCCTGCGCCTCCGAGTGCTTAGCCGGATGTGCCGCAGGTTATGCGTAAACTGGCCTCCTCGAGGAGCTCGGACTCTCCGTTCCTCCTCGACCTCCTTCTCCTCAGTTCTCCTGCGCTTCACTGGCGAGCGTTCAGCCGGATGGCCCCCGGGTTATGCATAACCCACCACCCCAACCCACACTCGTAAATTACGATGGCAAACCTTGGGGTCTGGAGTGACCCAACAATAACTTCTCATCATCATCATCATTGTCTCCTGCTCCTCCACCTTCTCCTTCGTTCTCTGTTGCTTTACAAAGGGTAGTTTTCGTGCAACTTCCCCTCCATGAGGAACTTGGACTCTCCATGCCTCCTCGTCCTCCTTGCTCCTTCGCCTTGGTTCTCCTGCGCCTCTCTAGCGAGCACTTAGCCGGATCAGACCCGGGTTATGCGTAAACCGGCCTTCGCAAGGACCTCGGACCCTCCGTGCTCGGTGGGTACTCTGTGACCCCTTAGTAATCGCGATGGGGTATTTTGCCACCCCAACCCACCCTCGTAAGTTACGATGTCAAACATTGGGGTCTGGAGGGACCCCCAAGCGCCGGGGCAACAACTCTCAACTTCACATCATCATCATCATTATCGTCATGATCGTCGTCGTTGTTCTTAGCCGGATCAGTAGGTTATGCGTAAACCGGCCTCCTCCTTTTATTTAGGAATGTGTTGATTTGAGCTGTATTTTGCATGGTTCACTTTTAAGTGAATAAATGTGTTTTTAAAAATCAAATCTCTCTCTCTTCTCTCTCATATTCTCTACCCTCACCCCAAATCCCCACAAACCTTCTTTAGGACATTTGTTTGTTTTTTTAAAAACTCTATTCTGAATACATCTACTGAAATACGCAAATAAAACTGTCATAACTTGATGAGACTACATTTTGCCTGTTTCTTTTCTTATGTCTGTGGATGTTAAACAAACATTAATAGTATTTTCTCACTGTCAATCCTCAAGGTTTAACATAATGAGGCAATTTACACTGACAAAAGCACTACAGTGTCTGTTTATATCAGTGGTGGACAAAGGGCTGGTGTCCTGCATGTTTTAGATATGACCCTGGGTCAACACACCTGAATCATACCTAAACTCCTGAAATAAAAACACTGGCAAGTTCACCCATATTTTCTATTTCGTATTAATAGTCATTTGCCTTTTGATGCAGAAATATAATTAACAGTCTGTAATTTTTTTCAAATTAGTGTAATCTGTATCAATGTCACATTTCTTATTTTTTTCTTATCTTGTAAATTTGCCCTTCACGTACCATCTTTCATTTTGTATTTTTGTATTCTTTTATTCTTTGTGTGATTGTACAGCATACTATTTCTACCACCAAAAAAAAAAGTATCCATAACTCGAAATTTCAAGTCATCTTTCTCGAAATTTTTACTCATTAACTCGAAATTTTGTGAAGAGTAACTCGAAATTTCAAGTTAGTCTTGCAAATCAGTAATTTACGGGAATTACGTCATTTCCTTGTTACCTGGAAGCTACAAATGCTACAGCTAAGCTACCAGTATTCAGTGTAGGGCGTTATTAAGTAACGCGTTACAGTAACTACGTTATTATTGTGGTAACGAGCGCGGTAACTAGTTATTATGCCAAAATCAGGAATATGTTAATCGGTACTGGGAATTACATAGGGTCGTTATTCGTTACTTTGTGTGTTGCGTCCGACTTGCCTCGGAAATCGGAACACGGACCTGGGAATGAAGTCACACTCGAGTAAACCGTGTTCTGGTTAGCCTCGTCAGAGAAGTCGGGATTCCAATATGGCGACGCCCTCACCATATTGTTTTGCTAGGCCTGTACAAAAACAAATTACTACTAAACACATATGCAGCTCATCTGCAGTCTGGAGTTACCTACATCTTCCTACTTGGAAGGCACAATTTCCGAGTTCCGAGTACAATTGAAAGCACCACGACTGCAGTTTCCGTGTTGGATGTAAAAAGCGCACATGATGCTGTGACGTAGATAGGTAGGCTAGAATCATGGCGGCAGTCGACAACGGTCCAGGCGTGGGATTTCTCTCGTGGAAATGCACATTATTTTTTCCTTTCTGTTGGTAGGTGGCACAGTGCACCTGTGGCATGATAGTGCTAAAATGTAAGCAAGCTAGAAGACTGGCATCCTTGCTGGGAAAGCAACACATTAATAAGATAATTCTGAGTAAAACTAAAGTTACTTTCCCTAGTAACTAGTTACTTTGAAAGTAACAAGTAACTTGAAGTAACTGAGTTATAGTGGCACCATTTTTTTCACTTTTAAAGCAGTGTCTGTTTCTAACTTTAGAAAAAAGTATGTTTGAGTCTTTTCTCTTTGAAGTCCACACTGCAATACAAACAAATCTAACATAAAAGTAAGAACAAAAACCAAATTAGACTTTATTTTGTCTTCAAGCTCAGCGTGTTTATGCAGGTGCACTGCAGCAGAGGTTATAAGAATAAGCTGTAGCGCGGGAGTAGGCATTTCCACGACGGCACGCTATTACAACACTGAGGAAGTTGTGGATATGCTAATGCACTCTGAGAGAGAGGATCTCTCCTCGTCACCCGCCAACGGTTCCGGGATTGACGTGGAGGATTGGTTGTTGCACACTGATCAGCTGGAGTCCTCTTCGAAATCATCTGATTTGTCTTCTGGAGATGAGAGCGAAGGGGAGATGCATGACGAAGCAGCGGGATGGACCTCAAAAAATGGCAAGATAGTATGGTCCCCCACAAGTACCGAGACGCTGCGCTACGTCCCAGCAGCCACAGGGCTTATTCTGGGACCTACTCACTACGCCGCCACCCAAATAACTGACCCAATCTCCAGCTTTGCGTTGTTCCTGATGGATGAGATCGTGCAACATATTGTTGCCATGACCAACCTGCATGGGAGACGCACAATCCCAGCCTGGCGAGATTTGGACAATGAGGAAATCCGGGCTTATGTGGAGCTGCTTATTTTGGCCGGCGTTTACCGGTCAAAACACGAACCCACCATCAGCCTCTGGAGTGAAAAATCGGGACGGAGCATTTTTCGGGCTACGATGTCCCACAAGAGATTTTGTCACATCTGCGGTTTGACGACAAGCTCTCCCGACCCCGACGCGATAATGACAAATTGGCTGCCTTACGCCAGGTATGGGACATGTGGACGCACCGCCTGGCGATGCTGTTCAGCCCAGACCGAGACCTTACTGTAGATGAGCAGCTCGTCCCGTTCAAAAGACAGGTGCAGCTTCAGACAGTACATGCCGAAAATGCCAGCCAAATATGGCATAAAGGTTTGGGCAGCCTGTGATGTGAAAACATCGTATGCCTGGCGACTGCAGGTGTACACGGGGAAAGCAGCTGGCGATCGAGCCGAAGTTAACCAGGGGATGAGGGTCCTGCAAATGACCGAGGGGCTCCAGGGACACATCATCATCACATCGTTTGCACTGAGGAACTGCTTAAGAGGAAATTGGCTCTAGTTGGCAAAATTTGCCAAAACAATCCTGATATTCCACCTGTTTTGCGCCAGGCAAGAGGGAGAGCGATCTATTCATCCACCTTTGCTTTACAATGAGGCACACACTCGTCTCTTTCATTCTCCTACGAGGCAAGAATGTGCTTCTACTAAGAACCATGCATCGCAGGCCGGAGGCCAGTGATGAAGAGAAGAGAAAGCCCGTGATCATCAATGGCTACAACCGATGCAAAGGAGGTGTCGACAACCTTGATAAGGTGGGTGTCAATACGCATCAGTTACGCACACGTTTATTCATTCTTGCTCATATATTCTTGTGTAAAATATACATCGTTTTTTTGTTAGGGTCGTTGGCACCTACTCGTGCAGGAGGAGGACAAATATGGCCCTCTTTCACAACCTGATAGATGTTTCTCTGTACAACGCCTACGTGCTGTGGACATCAGTAGATCCATCCTGGCAGCAGCAGAAACCGCACAGGAGGAGGCTGTACATCAAAGAGGTGGGAGAGATGATAGTCAAGCCTCACAAAATGAAAAGAGGGCGCCATCCCCACTCATCAGCCGCTGCAGGAATAGTTACAGCTGCTGCTGCTGCTGCTGCAGGCCCCTCTCGATTGATACAACCCAAGGGCAGGAAGCAGTGTGAGCTTTGCTGTGAGAAAAGAAGACGACTTGGGACCTACAGCAAATGTGGGAGGTTTACCTGCAGAGACCACAGCCAGTTTATCTGCAGCCTCTGCTCCACCTGAGCAGGACTTTTACACCCAGCCTCTCTCTCTCACCCGCTTTCTCTGTTTCTCTCTCATACATTTCCCTATTCCCAACAATATACAGGTTCTTGTTCATCTTTGGAAAATAAATGTTTATCTGGTTCAAACTGATATTGTATTTTTATTAACATAATGTTTTTCATTTTATTTTCGAAAGCAACAAGGTAATACGCAGTGGGGCAAGAGTGAAAAACATGATGCACATACCATTACGTTATATTTACTGTGCTCATGCAAAAAAAAAAATGGCGGATCAAAATGAATGTTGGTGCCAATCTTTGGCCCATCTAAAGTTCTAATTATAATAGCAATCAAATATTACTTCAAATGTATTTTATGGAAAATATTTAAGTTCTTTGTTTTTTTCGGCTAAAAAAAACAGTGCGCTCATGTAAAGAAACTGGGATTTAAAGGGTTAAAACACTGAAAATATAATTAATACTTGATATGAATATTTTAGGCAGAAGTAGTTTTAAAAGACTGACTCATTTAAGGTGGAAAATATATTAAATATTAATTTATAACATTTTTATAGCACTTTTTGGGGCGTGGCTGTTTTTTGGCCTTAGGATCAAAGATGTGTTTTAAAGGACCTTCCAACAATATTTGAAGAAAAAAAAACATTGAAAATTTCACTTCTATACCATACGTTTGTGTCTTTAATTAAAAGGTCAAAATGAATAAGGGGAGATCCACTAGAGGATTGGTGAGGGCTTCACCAAACACCACAGTCTATGAACTGATTGAGCTAAGAGGAGCATTTTAAAAAAATACAGGCCGAGAATGTAAAATTTAAAGAAGAGGCAAAAAAAATTGATTGTGGAAAATTTGCTGACTGAACAAGCTAACATGTGCAGTTGTCTTGATGAAAACAAGGAAACAATTGACAAACTTGGGAAGAAAGTGTTACAAGAGTCCAGTCATCTAAAGTGAAGAGAAGGAGAAAACAACAAGGTAAAAAGGAAGCAGAAAATAGAAAGCAGCGGCTGGATGTGCAGAAAGCACTAAAAGAAGAGAAAACCACATCACAAGAGGAAAAGAAGAAATTTCAAACTGCAAAGAAGACCCTCTGCATTTGTGTGTTTCCTGTTTTACTTTGAAAGTCTGTGTCCTGTGTTCAGTGTTTTGAGTTTTCCTTCCCCTTTGTCTCGTTATGTCAGATTAGTCCCAGCTGTCTTTACGTCCTATTGTCCCTCGTTACTCCCTGGTGTATCTAAGACCTGTGTTTTCCTCTGTCTGGTATCACGTCGTACCACCCTCAACTTGCTGTGTTTCTTCCTTCGGTTTCTTGGCTAAGCTCTAGCTTTCAGTTCCTGGTTTGTTTTCTAGTTTGTGTTTCTTATTGCTAGTTTCCAAAGTCTTCCCAAAAATAAAAGCTGCCGCTTTAAGTTGTCAATCCGTGTACGAGTCCTGCGTGTTTTGGATCCTTCATCCTGCCACTGCACCCACCTTGACACAGGCTCAGTTCTTTTATTTTTATTGGTGTTTCAAATGCTTATTTTACTGCTGCACCAAGTTTGTTTAAGTACTTTAAGGCTGCCTGTTCATTCAAGGGAGATGAAAAATACATTATAATTGTAGCTAGTAATATCACAGATGACTAAATAAATATATTTTAGGTAGATGCTTGTGCATTCTTAAAGTCTTATATATTGAATTGAAGTATGTCATCCATACATGCCAACCCTCCCGATTTTTCCGGGAGAATCCCGAACTTCAGTCCCCCTCCCGAAAATCTCTGTGTAAACTTCAAATATCTGAACCGACGAGAACAGCAAACTGATAAACATGATATATAAGTCACTTAAATAACTTAAACATGTTATTGTTTAGCTTTTTTCAGTGTTTTATTTGTTTGTGAGTAAATCGGTTTGGCTGAGATTAAAGTTATTAGATTAGATTAGATTAAATAAAACTTTTTTAATCCCTCAGGAGGGTTCCTCCGGGGCTTTCACACAGCTGAATAAACGTCAAACAGAAAACTGATTAAACAGAAGTGTGACATTTTTTACCCTTAAATGTTTAAAATTTTAAATTTAAACATAGTAAGAGCAAATATAGATTATAGTTTTTTTTAAAATGATGATTTCATTTAGTTAGGGAAAGAAGCTCTCTAACTTTACCTCACCATGTGTGAAAAAGCAATTGCTTTCCAAACCTAATAAGTGATTGTGTAATAATTGGTGATGAGTCTTTTACAGTGGAGGAATTTTGATCCAATCTGCACTTTGAATAGGCCAAAAACGTAATTTTGTTTTTTAAGCGATTCAGAGATGATCTTGCTGCTGTGTTTTGGATTATTGCCCTGTTAAACCTAAAGGCTTCAGGGAGCATTAATTGAGACAAGTGAAGCCTTTAGGATTTTATTTCCAGTTCTTTTGTGACCTCCTGGATGAAACGTCGATGGGCTACGTCCACACGTACACGGGTATTTTTGAAAACACAGATTTTTCTATGTGTTTGGGTCTTTCTAGACTTGTGATTGGTCAACATTTAGTTTTTAGCATTTACATGTGGACGTAGATATTTTATCAAAACTGCACGGCTGAACAGGATTTTCTTTTTAAAACAATTCCATTTTCAAAAATACCCGTGTACGTGTGGACGTAGCCTTGGAGAAATTTTAGTAGGTCGGTCAGTTCAAGTCCCAAAGTGTTTGAAATGCCTTTGTAACCCTTTCTGGGCTGATAGTGGTCAGTATTTCTTAGCTGTTTCCACACGTACACAGGTATTTTTGAAAATGGAGATTTTCCGTTTTTGTTTAAAAAAAATAAATAAATAAATCCTGGATGTTATTAAAAGGTGGTGATGGCGAATAAATAGTCCATCAAAAGCTTTGTGGGTCCATCTCAGCCCAGGATCAACTTTATTGCTGGCTTATTCTTAATATCAGGTAACGATAACAAATTTTTATTTCCTACTTTATTGTTCACACTTTTTCTAAAGTAGATTTTCCTCTGTGACTTGTGTCTTTGATTTAAAAATAATGATAAGCATCACTGTTTTTATTTTCAGAATTACTAATTAAGATTTTATTTTCATTAAAATTTCTTTCTTTGACAAAATAAAAATAATAATAAATATATGTGTGTGTGTTTAAAATGGATTAAAAATGTAATGCGTCTGAGAATTTATTACCACGCGACTCTTCTTCAGCTGATTTCACACATAGAGACAAGAAAATTGCATTGTTATAGTTCACTTCAGTTATTGTGTTACTGTTTTCTGTCGTCAGATCTTGAGTTAATTTAAAAAAAATTGTAACTGGTAGGTTAATAAAAGAAGCTACTGCTGTACAGGATTAATAGTAAAAAGCAAGCTGTAAATCTAAAGGCATGCTATATATATATTAGCACTTTGAAAATCTTACTGATCATGCAAAACTCAAACCACATCGAATCATACATTCATCCACTTTAAGCAATATGATCTATCCCCAAATGCACAGCCAGTTTACAATCACCCGTTAACCTAACATGCATGTGTTTGGACAGTCCTTGTCATGCATTCAAGTTTTCTAATTGTTTATACAAGACATCCATCCTGGATCATATCAATATTCATTTAGTTTTGAGCGATCCAAATGCACCACATTGTGACAATAACCATAGCATAGCAGCTGATGATCAGTAGATAGATACGAAAGAGCAGGAAGTCAAGGACATATCCTACATGGCACCACTGGTCCAACAGCTGGCTTTCCTTCTGCAGAGAGACGAGGTGGGCACGAAGTTCAGCAAGGTACTGACAGATCTGTTGCAGTTCCGGCAGAGCAGATGTACCTGGCAGAAAAGTGGAGATTAAAAAGTCAAATAAGGAGCACTCCATAATATATTTAACACCACAGATATCTTCTTTTGATTTAATACAGAATTGAACATTTGCCCATGTAACCTTTTTGTATCTGAGTGAACCAAATGATGCCTGCCAGTATGTTTTCTCAAATACTTTTAAGGTCACAAGATGTTTCAGCACCAATTGGCCAATGGCAGTAATGACAGAGCATTATGTAGGTTTGGCTACCGTTACTAACTGGGTGCTGGTCAGGTGCCCGGCTGGCTGGCTGAATGATCCAAGGACCAGAACTGCCATTGGAGTTTCCAGGTTTATCCTTCTGTGGTGTAGAAGGCAGCTGGATATCTTCTGGCCAGCGGTAGCAGATGAGGTTTGCTATATGTTTGAGCACAACAACCCTAACCCACTTTGGAACCTCCCGATATTTCAAGGAGTTATGGTGGAGGACATTGGTAATGATGACTGTTTCCAGTAGACTGATAACCATGAGGGCAAGACACACTGAGAAATAGATACCTAGATTGAAGAATCAAAGGACACACGTTAAAGCAGTCATACATTTAACTTTTAAGATGTTGGCTGTGTTGTTTATCAGTACTTTTAACAGGCAGCTAAATTTGGGACCTATAAGCCTTCCAACCATTTTCTTCTACTTATCTATAAGGTGGTTTATAATAGTATGCACCTATGATGGGAGTGCCATTTGCTGTACTTGGCAGCAGGTCGTTCATGATGAGCAGGAAGACTGTGTAGCCCAGGATGAGGGTCATTTTGAAGGAGGCACGGTCGACGCTATGGGGAGGCAGGTAGAAGGACAGGATGTCAATGAGCATGAGGAAAGAGCTTGGGATCAGAAGGTTGACCACGTAGAGCACTGGGCTCCGCTTTACGACCACCTAGTGAACAAGAAAGCACATGCAGTTTAGATGCATCTTCACAGGTGTGACTTCTGTATTCAGAAAAGTGAGGTTTTAATTTTGCATTTACTTTCTGTTGGTTCTTTTTTGGTTTCTATAAAGTGATAGATACTGAATTATTAAATGCTAAATTCTAAAATACTGTTCACCGACTCCTGTTTGGGAATGAGAATGCACAAAACCATCTGCCTATTGCAGTTCAAAAAGTTTGTATAGGAGAAGTAAGAAAGGAAACAGTTAGCTAAAATTCACTTTAAAGGCCTACAGTGATGCATTGGCTTGCAGACTCTGTGTTAAGCTAAACTATAACTGCTGGCTTACATTGTATATTTGCCATACAGACACTAGAGGTAAATAGCATTAAGTAAGCATCAGTCCCATTGTTGCTGTGCTGTGGAGTCTCTGATGCCCAAATTAGTTTCAGTCTGTTATATTTGTTTTATTTAAAAATAGGAAATTCAGTGAAAGTGTGGTTCTCTGACCCAGAACGTGATGATGTCCCATTCGTCGATTCCAAATTTAAGTATGGAGGTCTCTCCCAGTATGTCCACCAGCTCCCACTCTCCACTTGTTTCCAGGTATCGTTTTGAGTTTAGAGACATCTCCTTAAAAGGCAGAGCTGGACTGACCCTCACATCCCGTACTATGTAAGAAAACCACAGCAACACAATACACTGTTAGGTATACATGCAAAAGTAATTTTGTCATTTGCACACAATGTATGATAGTTGTGTGATTGAAATGAAGATATTTGGCTTTCATTTAAGTTGTTTAATAAAGGTATTCAATTAACCCTTTAGGAAATACAGACATTTTCAAACATAGTCCTTCAAATTAATTGGAGTCAGTCTCATAGCAGTCACCTAATCTCAACCCAAACAAACGTGTTTTTTATTTATTTATTAAAACCCCAAAAGACCCACAAACAAACAGCAACTGAAGGTGGCTTCAGTAAAGCCCTAGCAGGGAGGAAAGGGAGGAAACAGTATTTGGTTAGATGGCTTCTGCACTTCAGGCAGTCAGAGAATTTGTATCCCAGTATTAAAAACAATTATTATATTTAAAATTATGTTACTTTGTCCTATTATTATTATTTAGCCACTGAAGATGTGAACTATGTGTAAAATTGGCTGTAATTCCTGAACAGCTGATGCAATTTTTTTGTTAAACCCTCTGAATTAAAGCTAAAAGCAGCCCATTCTTACTGGTGTGCATGTAAGAGCCAAATGTAAATGTGCAGTTCTGCACATCAAAAGGAAAACTGAAGATCTCCAGATTGCAGGATGAGACGAGACGCATCATCCTGTCCCAGCGGATGTGACCCGTGTGGTTAACGTAGACGTAAGGACATGCCTGGGAGACATCGTCATCCACACTGGCAAGGGGAGGTGGGGAAATTAGGAAATAGTATAATATTGAACAAAAACAATGACAGAAAAGAGAGATAGTATTTATACTAGTCCCACTGTGGATACATATGTTTGAGACACAATAGACATATATTTTGAGGCAGTGTAAAGTAAAAATAGCAATAAATACAAGTACAGGCATTTTTTTTTTATAACTCCATAGTTTTATAAGTGCCTCTGTAAGTAATTACAGTAATCAAGTACACACAATACTAGGACCATAAGAGGTCTGTATCCATCCTTATTACACCTGTGGTTCCTCCACTGTGACAAGCTAAAATGTTTGTGTGAAAGGGTCGATAATGTAGCTGCAGATGACATCTTAGCATATCCACATGGTTTGTATTTTGTAACTGGACTTCAGGATCTTTGGCTGAGTCCAAGCCTGTTCACAAAAATATCTTCTTCAGATCATCTCATGGTTATCACTCTGTACTTATGGCAACTATGCATGTGTGGTTTCGTGCTTACAGGTTCATTTTGCTGAACTGATTAAATGCATAAATGATATTATTTTTAAAAATGTTTTATTTGAAGTGCTCACAACTCATAAACAATGATGTCCGGTAACCAGAGCTCCTTCACAGGTAGAGAAATCTTCGTGACACCATCACACTCCTTGGGGTCCCAGACCAGGAACTCATTGTGCCAGTACTGCCACAGAAGTAATGCATTGATTTTAAACCTCCAGTGTAACATTTAAATATGTGAGCAGGTTTGACATTTATTGAGTACTTACCAGTCTCAGCCACAAGAAAGTAGTGAGTATCTGAGTTTTCTCATTCTGAAATACAGTGAATATGAGTAAACCTGTTGTTGACTGGTACCACTCAATTAGAGTTAAAACACCATTAAATTAGAATAGGTATGATAATAATATGTGGTTTTAGAGAAATTCCTTAAGAAGTCTTGGTGCATTTCTTAAAGTGGTAATAAGGAAACTCACCACACCGAGGACAGCATACAAAGTGAAGGAGATGTTGGCTATGGTGGGATTGCTGAGGTTAATGGCTGGCCTGAAGGGTTGGAGGTCAAAGACAGCCTGCAAGGACTCGTGTGTTGGGCCACTGTGGCCATTTTTACAAGACAGTATACTGTAACATACAGACACTGACCACAGAGAAAATGTATTTCATAAAAACAACAAAACACAAAAAGAACAAAGAAGAAACTTTGCTTTTGAGTTTTTGCCTTTATGGATTTTTACTTACAGTGTCAGCTTAGATGGGGTGACCAAGAGGGTCACCTCAAGTCACTTTATATTGTAAGATAAAACCCCTAAAATAATGACCCCCTTGGAGCAAGCACAATAAATTGAAATCTATTAATTACTGTATTTTTCTGACTATAAGGCACACGGATTATAAGGCGCACTGTCGATGAACGGGTCTGTTTTTTATACATAAGGCGCACCGAATTATAAGGCGCATTAAGCAAAACAAGCATTAGCATTCATCCTCCAGCTTCACTGTTTATGCTATGCTATGCTATGCTAATATAGCTGTGCTGCTAGCGATCACGGAGCACATCATCATACACCAGCTAGCCCAACTTCAGTAACCCTACAAACATCACTGCTGTTTAGTTTTCTGTCTTCATTTATGTTGGAAGTGATAGCAGAGCTGTACGTTTGAATTGTTTCAGAAATCTCTCAGTCAGAACATGCTATATCATGTTTAGGTGGAAACTAGCGAGCTAACTTACGGCTAACTTCTAACTCTGTTACATTTAATAAATCCTGTTTTCATGGATGCCTGGATGTTAAACGTAATTGTTACATCTGGTAAAGCAGCAACGCTGATCATTTTATTAAAGATGAAAGAATTTAGACAGTTTTTACCTCTCATTGATGCCGCAGTGTTGATTTGACTTTGGGGTCCCGAGGCGGATGGATTTTTGGACCCAGATTACTCCGCGAGGCTCCTGACTACGGTAGCCATAATGCTCCAACAAACCATCAGCAGTGCGGCTTCGTAGCTTACAAAAGTCGTACTAAAACATTTTTGACAGTTTTTTGAGCGCCGTGTACCACATAAAATCGGTTTGAGGTCAGTAAGCACAACCAGAATTCATACATAAAGCACACCGGATTATAAGGCGCATTGTCGTTTTTTGAGAAAATTAAAGGATTTTAAGTGCGCCTTATAGTGTGAAAAATACAGTAGATGATTCAGAAAGGTCATTGGAGAGAATTGTACTAAACAAATATCAGTAGTAGTGCAAGTAGCTGTACATAATATTAGCTGTGAGATGGTGATGACTAATTTATTCTGGTTTAAATGTATTTTGTGAAAATATTCATTAAGAAAAACTTGATTCAGCAGTGCTCTGACTGTTTGTCAGTTTGGTTACAGTGTTGAAAAGAAACCTTTTCTATTCTCTTTTTTCAGCAATGAATAATAAGTGCCCTAGCTTCACAGAGGAGTTTTAAATTTTTTTGTTTTTAAAGCGCAACAAACTTTTTTCTTAAACTAAAGAAGCGTCTTCTAAATTAGTGAGATGACTTTTCTTTCTCCAGTTTACAGCTTATCTGCTTTCAGGTGTGTGTTTATGAGTTACACTAAGCACTTTATGATGGATTTTTTTAGGCGTATTTCATACATAAGACAGATAATAATGTGCATGTACAAAATGTTACTTAATTCTATCATTTTCAATCAGCCAGATTTGTTTTGATTCTTAACTGAATATTTTAAAATGTATGTACTAACACTGTATGATAATTCTTCATATTTAAACAATAAGAACAAGAGTCTAATGTCCTGTATTCATTATAAAGGTATAGTTTGAAATACTCTCATTTTTAATCCAAACACATCAAGTTTTTGTTCAAAGTATCGGCATTGGATCAGTATTGCTGCCTGAATTTTACTGTATTATCAGATCAGAAAGGAAATCAGTGGTACTGCACATAAGATAAAGGGGGGATGATTGAACTTATTTATAGCACTTTTAGAAAGAGATCTGCTGTAATCAAATGTCAAATCAAATGTTATTCATTAAAAGCCATTAAACAATAACAACAGTTGCCAACTAGAAGATGAAATAACAAAAAATATTTACGGCAGTAAAAAAAGCAAACGTCTTTGCAGTACTTAGTACTTAGTAGTACTTAGAAAGTGTAATTCTAGCATACCACAGTGACATAAACTAAATGTAGAAAAGGGAAAAGAAACAAATATATTTGCACAGTAAGACTGGTTTTAACCTGAACCTGACAGATAAAACCTTTACTTTAGTAATAATTAAAATAATAACAGTCATGCTTATCATTATTATTAAAAACATTTGTTGCAGATGAAAACCTGCTTAGGTTTAGAAAATAAAGTATGAACACTTAAGTAGGAAATAGAGGTGTTATCATTACCTGACATTAAGAGTAATCCTGTGATGAAGTTGATTCTCTGCTGAGACGGGCTCATGCTGAAAGCTTTTGATAGACTAAACTTTCTCCACCACCACCTTTTAATAATGTGCAGTGAAAAGCTCCTCCTGATAATACACACACACACACACACACATACTTGTTTTTGTCTCTTAAAGAAATATTGTAATGATGAACCTCTGGAGATTTAGCGCCTCCTTAACCACAGCCACTACCTGCCTTACCCGAACAAAACAGCAATCTTAAGACTAATAAAGACTCTATTGTTTAAATCATCAATGTTTTATACACATTTTATAAATAGAGTCTCACAAATAACAGATTTCACTAAAAAAGACCAACAAAAATAATAAACAAAACAATATATGTGCTAGAACTCTTGTGCATACCTGTCAAACTTTCAGGACCCTTTAACACGTTTTATTATGCAAACAGTCACAATGGCAGATTATTTCAGTCTGTTTGAGGCCTCGTGAATAGATTAAAAACAAACAAACAAACCAAAAATCACCAACAAAAATAGCAGTAAATAGAAAACTGTGGTCTATGCAATGTGTCACAAACACATACAGGGTAGCACAAAACTTGTTTTTCCACACCTACAGTAACCGTTCACCCATTTTGTTTTTCAGCACCTCCACCTGTGGGAGTAGCAGTCTTTTCCGATACCCTTCGGTGTGAACTGTGCTAATGATCCACACAATTATTTTTGGATTTGTGCTTTTTTGAAAACCTATGACAGGCTCTGACCCTGATACATAGCTTAAAATGTATGATTCTTAAATTGTACATTTTGTCATAAACAAAGACAAGAACAAGGACCCAAGGTGCCAATCAGGAAAGACACCCCTACTTCAAAACTCACACCTTCAAGCTTGAATGAAGTTTGCATCTAGGGCTGGGTATCGTCACTGGTTTCTAGAATCGATTTGATTCGGATTCACAAGGTCCCGATTCGATTCAATCCACGATTCGATTCGATTCGATTTGAATCTGGGAAATTTTGACAGTCAGAAATATTATAATTCAGATCAGTACATTTACATATTTTTGTATCTATAAAAAGGAAGCTGACACACGCAAGACTTTATCAAAGGTGTGAGCATCACAGCAGATGCCTTTGTGTCAAAGTAGCTGAAGATAAAACACAGAAAAACATGAAGGTGATTTTCCTGGCCTGGGATTTTATAAAAATATTCTGCAGTACATCAAAAACGAAAGAAAACCATTAATCAACATATGAACATCACCTCTGAAGTTACAGCGGTTTTATTAGAGACACGGCTAAGCGTTTTGCATTTTGCATAATTTTAAAAAGTTTAAAATTGTTCAGTATTGAACGGCAGAAATGAGGCTTTCTTTTCGGAAGTAAGTGAAAGGAAACAAACAGCGTCCGACAGGCTGTAAACAACGGTAGACTTGTGCGTAACAAGCAAGCAAATAATGCAGAAAACAGATTTTTAGACGGGAAACTGTTCTTGAAGTACAGCTAGAGAGAGAGAGCTGTGTATGAAGTGTGATTTTATTGTGGTGGAAGCAAAACAGGAAAAGTTTCAGCCCCGACCGTGTCCGTGCCGTCGGGTGAGAAAGGCAACATCTCACTGATTCTGATCCGCGGGTCCGCGCTGTGTGTTTACGTCTTTGTGCAGAATCTGTGTTTCTGCTCTCATTTACTGTCTTAACTATTTGGTGGTTGTTGAAATTTTGTGAGGTTTCACCTGAGATTCTGGCATTTCGGGAAAAATAAATTTATATTAAAAAATCGATTCAACATTTTAATGAATCGATTTCATGTTATCCAAGCCAGAATCGATTTTAATTGATAAATCGATTATAAAAACCCACCCCTATTGGCATATGTCCACGTGGACAAACCAAACGCTTTCTAGAGAAAATGTTTATGGTCAGACAAGACAAAGATTGAACTATTTGGCCTCAATAACAAGCGGTGTGTTTGGAGTAAAGGTGAGACTTTGAAACCAAAGAACACTAAACCGTCAACCATGATAGTGGTAGCGACATACTCTGGTGCTGTTATGCTGCCAGTAGTACTTGTAGATAGCACAAACGGACGGAATATTAAAAATGGAAGACTACCTTCAAATTATTTAACTTTACTACAAATCAACAGCTAGATGTTTGCAACACATTTCAATGTTCCCAAAGGATAATGAAAGCAAACACACATCAACACTAGTTTTGGAATGCATGAAGCAGACTAACATTAAGCTTCACCATCCAAGTCAGGAAACTAACCACTATCAAATCTGCCAAAAAGAGTAATCAGTTATCTTGAATTATGCCCAACCCATATGGAAAAGAAATAGGAAAAACTTATAAAAGACTTGCATCAGATGTGGCCTACTTCATATAGTGAATCATATAAGACTCACATGATTTACTCATGAAAGTGGCCACTTTCATATATTGTTTTAGTAAGTATCCAAAACATACAAGTTTCATTTATATAATTTTATAGGGATCTTATATCTGTTTTCACTCTTGTATGTTTTTCATACAAGTTTCACACAAGACAGATACAAACTTTATAAGATTTCTATATATCTTTTCCATATGGAAAGGCTTGCTGATGGCTGCACAAAACCACACAAAAAGATATATAACCAAAAATTAGTGGGGATGGCTATTTATATTCGACTGTGTGTGTATACTCTTAACCCTGTGTGGATTAGAGAAACCTTTTGAAGCTCATTGTTGTTTTTAAAAGTCATTAAAGATGTATGATGTAGAACTCTTGGAAGGCTCAAATTACCCCGATAATCAAGTTCATAATGAAATTATATATTAAACTTGGAGCTACTAGTCAGGCAAGTGTGAAATGAAACACAGAAAAGTAACATTTTGAATATTGTAAACACTTGCTAAATCAATAAATTCAGCTTATTATAATCATTTTTTTAACCAGATGAAGTCTGTAGATGACTGATCTGGTGATTTCATCTGAAGCCAGACACAGTGGTTATAAAGCAGACAGAAGACAAGATTCATGGCTAATAGATGTTCAACGACCAACCCAATTCCTTCAACACGCTGTCCCCCAGGTGGGGTTGGATGGGTGTGAGGGTTTCTCTAGATGCGCATATACTCTGCAGATCTGTTAATGAGAAGCTGTCTGTCCTCATGTTGCTAAATATAATGTACTGAGTGAACTGCAGTTAACTTTTCCAAATGGCATTGTATTTTTACTTTTTGTATTTAAATTGAATGTCTTTATAATTCCAAAGGATATTAATCAGTGGGACACCAGTAGTGAAATTTTAAATGCTGTTTAATCAATTACACCATCCATTCATGTATTTTAAACAGAGATGAGAAGACAGGCTTCCATACACGTCCATAACTCAACCAAACAAAAGAAAACAACAACAATCTGAGCAAGTATTGCACTTTTTCCATCTCAGTTGCTTGTTAAAATGAATTGTAAACTGCAAAACTGACAACTAACTGACCAAGACTGACAGCTTTTTTATTATTATGTCATAATAATATAATGGCATGCTAGTAATGCTATACTTTTAAAGTCAAGGTCTTTTTAATTCTAAGATTAAACAAGACAGCAATTTACCACTAACTTTTGAATTAAACACAAAATAACAAACAGCAAAGAAAATGTGAGAAAGACCTTTAATATTTTCACACAGATACAAAACAAAAGATCACACTACTTACACAAGATCAGAAATTCTTAATAGTCAGTAATAGAGTAAAGGTTAAGGCAACAAGTAATTGATACTTAACACATAAAATATGAGTTTTTGTCAAACAATATTTAGCTGTTTGTAAGTCACGCCGTATATATTAGCAGCTTAATGTATGCCAGCTTCGGTCCTTCTACCCTTTGTAACTGACATATGTCATGGACCTGGATCTTTGACCCAGTATTTTCAGCTTTTCATTTTGGACCTTTTGTTACTTTTGATTTTGAGAGATGGTGTTATTTTTATGGTGTTTTGTTTCTGGTGTTATTTCCTGTGTCTCCAATAATTAGTTCTTTATGGAATTATGTTAGTTCTCTTCCCAGTCTCGTCTGTGTCTGGTCCTCAGCGTTTCTTTTGGAAGTCAGTTTTGAATCCATGTTTGTCTACCTTTCTGCCTCCCAAGCAGAGATGGGCAGTCAAGGTCTTTTTAATTCTAAGATTAAACAAGACAGCAATCCGATTACTGTAATCCGATTACTTTTTTCAAGTAACGAGTAAAGTAAGGGATTACTATTGCAAAAATGGTAATTAGATTATCGTTACGTTCCCGTAGGAACGTTGCGTTACTGCGTTACTAAAACCGTGATTTTTTTGCGAGAATGTCTCATGACAGTGACGTAAGCGAGTGCGTCGTTCGTGACAACAGCTGTGTGCAGATCAACAATATCGAGTGCGGGAGAGAGTATGAGCGTGCAGCGTTTAAAGCGTGGAAGTACTGACCTTACTTTAAGTTTGATTCCATAAAAAGTGACAAAAACATTAGTGTCCGTTGTGCGTGGGAAGAAAACTTCTTTTTACAGCAAAAAAACCCTCTAAACTTCCAAGCAAGCACCGAGTAGCTACGACGTAATGGGAAATTCACAGAGAAACTCGCGGATTCTTCCACTGACCGCTGCGGCACACCTGCACCAGGGTAAACCTCCGCCTGCCCCACTCCTGCTTTACAGGTGAAAATAGAGCAACAGGACCGCTAGTCTTTGACTTTATTTATTTTCTGCTGTGTTTTACTTGCATCTATTTAAAAGACTGAGTGTAAACACAAATTTTTTTTTGCTTGATGCATGAAGTTAAAAGATTAAAACTAATAAAACAAGTTTTAAAAAGAGACTCTTCCATTTGATTACATTTTGTATGATCGATTATGTAGAAAAAGTAGAATTGGGCTGAAAGATCTATCGCTTTATCACCTATTCAGATTGTAAATCGTGTTTTTAAAAAGTAACTAAGTAATTCATTACTTTTGAAAATAAGTAATCAATAAAGTAACAGGATTACTTTTTTCAAGTAACTTGACCAACACTGCTCCCAAGTCTCCAAGTTCATTTGTCTTAGTCCTGGTCTCAGTGTTTGTTACTCCCTAATTTATTTTGAAAGTCTCTTGTCCCATCTGTGTTATGTTCAGTTTTGCTTTCCCCGTCTCATTGTGGGTGTGATGTTAAATATTATTTGAAAACTAAAAGTTAATGCAAAGAGTTTAAAGAACAGACAGGCTAAAAAGTTAAATTAGGCTGCATTGTATGAAACCACCCAGATAATGATGATGGTAATGAAGCTGACTGTTATGAAGATGATGTAAAGGATGAACAGCAGGCGGTCTATGATTAAACCTATCTGGATCCATTCCTCTGTGCTCAGGCTTTTGCTCAGATGCTGCTCCACCTGAAGGCGGATGGCCTGGAGGACTCTGCCCAGGCTCCTCAGCTCTTGCAGGGTTTTGTCCTCACCCAGTGGCCCCTTCTGCTCCAGAGTCTTGGATTCCTCTGTCACTGGAGAGGAGACTGGCATTTTGTATTGCAGAGAAAACAACAGAGAAAATTATGTCAGCTTTGGCATTTTTTAAGAACTTGCTCATCCCGACATTCTATCCTACCTTTTGTGACCGGATTTTGGATCACTGTGTCGTTTCGATCTCTGGGCTTTGGAGGAAGGCATACTAGTCGACCCAGGATTTTAAGAAAAAGCACTCTGATCCAGCGAGGAGCTCGAGAGTAGTTAGAGGAACCGCAGAGGAAGTTTGTAATGACGATAGTTTCCAGTAGACTAGCCACCATCATAGCCAGGCACATAGAAAGGAAAACATCTAATAACAATAATAATAATAGTAGAGAAATAATTAATGTCAATATTTTACAGACAAATACATTTAAAACTAAAAAAAGGACATGGAGATGGAGGAAGACAGAGAGAGATACATTCCTTCAGTTCACTGTAAAGAGTGTTGCATACCTAATAATGTAGGGATGTGTGCAACTATTTGATTAGACAATTCATTTTCAGTATTGTCACTAATTGATACCAGACGGACTTGTTGTTTAATCTCATTAGTAACATTTTAATTGATGCCTAATGTCGGTAAATTGTTGTTACAAAAATGTTATGCAACCACTTACCAACAGATGGAGCATTGTTGTTGAGAAACGTCAACAACAATTTTAATCAAGGCCTGATCTTGTTACCACTATTATTGTGAAATGTTTTAAAAGCAAATGATTGTGAATACAAATGGCAGAAATTAGCTCTCAGTGGGTGGATGGGCTCTCTCTAGGGGCTCAAAATAGAGCTGCTACTCCTCCATATTGAAAGGTCACTAGTTGAGGCAGTTGCCTCCTGGGTAAACTGTTCCAGCTGGAGAAAGCCCCCGGGATACCCAGGACACACTGGAGCGATTTAATCTCGTGACTGGCCTGGGAATACCTCAAAATTTCCATGGATAAGCAGTAGTGATGTGCGATACCACTGATTTCCTTTCCGATCCGATACCAAGTAATATTCAGGGTGGTATCGACGATACTAATCCCATACCGATACTTTATACAAAAACTTATTTTATTTGTTGTATCTCAAATTATAGCGTCATAATGATTACAGGACATCAGATTACTTGTTCTTATCACTTAATAATGCAGAGTTCATCATACAGAAATAAAAAACTGAAGTTGTGAGCTATTTGATAACTTAAAAATGTTATTGTTTGGCTTTTTCAGTGTTTTATTTGTTCGTGAGTAAATCGGTTTGGCTGAGATTAAAGTTATTAGGTTAGATTAAATTAAATTTAACTTTATTAATCCCTCGGGAGGGTTCCTCCGGGGTTTTCACACAGCTGAATAAACGTTAAACAGAAAACTAATTAAACAGAAGTGTGAGACGGTCGAGAGTTTAAGTCAGCTCCCGGTTATATTTTAGATAGCAAGGAGCAGACGGCAGAGTTTCACTCCACCGAGGGAGCTCGTGACGTACTACCCGGCTTTCTTTAGACCGCGAAGGCCGGGTCCTCCCCAGCCTCTGAATTTGGACACCCCCGCTGTTTCCGGGCCGGCCAATAATAACGGTGACATTTAACGTATTTTATCCGATAAATAAACACTATAAAATGTATTTATCACCCCAAAACAGCCCTTTTGAACGTTTCCCTAATTCTGAGGTCTCAAGGTTGGCAAGTATGGCCACAACACCTCACTATTTTGCCACATGTATCGCAAACCACGTCTCAGCTGTTTGTCCGCACAATTACGCTCAGCCATTGTTGTGAGTGCGCACGCCAAGGGGCTGCGAGACATTTATACAGCCATATTTCGCACATGACTATGAAAGGCGGAAGAGGAAGTAGTTCTGTTGAATGTAGACAATCAGAATGTTATAGTTTCTTTCCATTCCTGTTTCATTCCTGTTAATGATAAACTACAAATTTACCCTAAATTACTAAAATATTGATATTTTAATGTGAGAATCGATTCTAGAACATAGATGATTGGTATCGGAGGAATCGATATTTCAGGATCGATCCGCACATCACTAATAAGCAGAAGGCAGCTGGTGAAAGAGAGTTTCCTTGCTTAGGCTGCTGTCCATTTGACCTGACTTTAGATAAGTTAAAGAAAATGGCTGGATGATTTATTATTTGGAGAGAAAAGACTTTATCCTCACAAACGTTCCAAACAAGTCATCCATCCACTTTGTATTTGTATACCCTTTTGTATTTGGGCCAAAGACTAACATTGGGAATAAGTGTATACCAATCAAGACAATGTAAACTTACTTATGAGAGGTATGGCATTTCCAGTGGCAGGCAGCAGGTCATTCATCATGAGCAGGAAGACGGTGTAGCCCAGGATCAGTGTCATCTTGAATGAAGACCGGTCAGCATCATTGGGAGGTAAGATGAAGCTGAAGAGGTCCACAGTGATGAGGAAGCAGCTGGGGAGCAGGAGGTTGGCTAC
The DNA here is from genome assembly GCF_056152115.1 of Neolamprologus brichardi. Classification (NCBI taxonomy): domain Eukaryota; kingdom Metazoa; phylum Chordata; class Actinopteri; order Cichliformes; family Cichlidae; genus Neolamprologus; species Neolamprologus brichardi. The sequence goes on along the minus strand of NC_142118.1, from coordinate 35,773,461 downwards.
ATACAGCATGGCCTGGCGCCGCAATGAGATCTGCAGCAAAGTGAGAATTTAACCAATCTCACAGTTTTATGTGCTTTGATTATACAGTACCTCATACATATACAATAGTTAAATGACAAGGCTCATAAATTTGTAGATATAACTTAACTGTGTAAAACAAAGCCTTTCAATCTGTTTACTGTGGTAGAGAACTAGTTATGATCAGAATACTTGTGGCAGCAGGTAATAAAGTTTCTTTTTATTAGTAATTAAACAATTGAACTGCAATTAACCCATATGGAAAATAAATAAAAAAAACTTATAAAAGACTTGCATCAGATTTGGCTTGCTTCATATAGTGAATCATGTAAGGCTTATATGATTTACTCATGAAAGTGGCCACTTTCTCATTACTTTCATATATTGTCTTAGTAAGTATCCAAAACATACAAGTTTCATTTATATAATTTTTCAAGGGATCTTATATCTGTTTTCACTCTTGTATGCTTTTCATAGTTTCACACAAGACAGATACAAACTTTATAAGATTTATATATATCTTTTCCATATGGGAAACTGCAACTATACACCCAAATTCTTTATATACATGAAGCAATATATCCTAGGTTCCTATCAAATATACAAATAATAGAGTCAAATGGTAATGAAGAGAAAGCTCTTCTACTTCCTGAAATAACTTGTCTTCTGTTTTCTTACAGTATGAATAAGTAAATCATACAATAACATTACATTTTTACAGTGCAATGCAGTTTCTTACATAGAAGCGAATTTCATCGTAAGAGCCCGATGCTGTAGATGGTAGTGTGTATTTCTTTGCTGCAATTCCAATTAATTCAAATTCACCCATCGTTGCCATCTTAGATTTAGAGGATTCAAACATCCTCTCTGGAGTCTCTTTCAGGTAAAGCTGCAGAGCATTACCTGCATGGAAAATAGTCAAAGTCAGATAAAACCATTTACATATAAATTAAAAAACAGCTTTAAAGACTAATCCACTCAATTCACCAATGCTCGTGATACATCCTCATGGTTATACTTACTCTTGAGTGTGTATGAGTTGAAGGTTAAAGTGCAGTTCTGAATGTCAAATGGAAACAAGTAGATGTCAAGCCTGCAGGAGGTGATGGCTTTGATAGGCTGTGAATCACTCACAGTACCATTAGAAAGCAGGTAGGCATATGGCACCTTTGGAGCTGTGTTTTCATCCATGCTGCAGGAAGATAAAAGACATTAATTGAAGTCAGATATCTACATGGAAGAAATGGAAAATGTATGGAGAAATAGCTTAAACTGGACTGTAGCCTATATTGATTTTCACCAGAAGTGATAACCAGGTATCTGCAGATGATAATAGATCAAAGACTTGAGAAACGTGCAGCCTAATAATAAGTGACTTATTATTGTTAAATTATCTGCTTCTTTCTGTCTGCTAAATATTATAGGAGGCAGATGATGAGGATTATACCTTTATATAGTGGATAGCAGTGTTACCAAGCCACTCTATTGTCCTGTGCATGCCACAGGACAATGAAACCAACTGGAGTCACAAGCCCCATGTTTTCTGACAAAATTCTACACATAAACTGTACCTTTGTAGTTTCACTTGTATGCACTTTCTCCATTTTTTCTTTCCTACTTAGCAGAGTTAGCTCTTTATTGGCTAATGATGCTTCAGGGCTTGTTCTCAAGATCATAAAAAATACATAAAAAAGAAACTGATTGTAATCTGTGAATTGTTGAAGATAGGACTTACAATTCATTGATTATTATATCTGGTAGCCAGAGATTTGTTCTTGGAACAGATATCCGACTAGTTCCGCACTCTTCTGGGTCCCATTTGGTAAATTCATTTTGCCATTTCTGCAACAAAGAAACCCCAGAGTCTGACACCGTCCTTCTTTTTAACTTTCTCTCTGTATTATTTTACGGTCTTTACCTTACAATGTAAAGAAACTTGAGGCAACTATTGTTGTGATTTGGGGCTATATAAATAAAACTGTACTAAACTGAAAGTCACTAGTGGATTTGACCTTCTACTGCTATTTTGGGACAAAACTTACACTGTGATCCCTAAAAACATTTTCATGGATAGAAATCATCATTATTGCTTGAAAACTTACTATGAAGAAACTACTTACAACATCTTGCCAGAGAAATGTTTTGAGGAGTTGAGCTTTCTCATTCTGAAAAAGAAGATTTTTATCCATAACTGCATAGTTTTACTGAACCTTAATGTCTGTAGAGCACATACTGAACTGAATCATTCATTTGTCTTAATTATTGATGTTCAGATGTATTATACTTATTCATTTTGATTTAAAACTCAAATTAAAATATGTGGAATGAGAGGAAGAAAACATTTTTAAAAAAGTTTCTTTTGACCATTTTATGCTCTTTATCTTGTACAGTATGCAGAAAAGCACATGCGACCATTACTGAATTGATTTTAAGGTAATAAAGGTGTTATTTACCACTCCCAAAATGCCAAACACAGTTATAGAAATGCCAATGTTAGTGACAGTTGTTATGTTCACCACAGGTCGAATGGCGTTCAGGTTGAAGACTGGCTTAAGGGCCTCCAGCATTGAAGGTGAATCAGGGTTAGAGCAGTTCAGCAAGGTGGAGCTGTACTGAGCTACAAAGGATAGAAGAAATGTGCCCTTATGATTTATATAGGTGACTTGACATTTGCTTTACTATCTAGGAGCAGATATGTTTTTTTGCCCCAAATGAATAAATGGCCCTAGCAAAGCATCAGAAACCTACGGAGCCCCGCAGAGGACATGGGAGAAAAAAAAATTAAGAGATCTCGCAAAAGTTGAATTCCAACAATGGCGGCAGCTACTTAGTTGTAATATTACTCTTTCTGGGTCACAAAATACACTTTTAAGATATTTTGAGGCGTGAATGTAGTTGTGTAAACGTCAGATACCTGCTCGGTTTACAAGACATCACATATTTGCAATAGTGCTCCGACGTTTTCGCAGATCTGACACCCACTAGCTCGAAGCTAACGGGAGGTCGAGACCTACTACAGCCAGGAGGAACACCGCTTTCCCGGCACATCGCGCCTCGACCTCCCGGTCGGCTTCGAGCTGGCGGCCTCCGAAGAATGCGGCTAAAACTTTTGCGCAATCTCCCAAAAGTCCGTCTTAAATTTTTTTTCTCCCATGTCCCCTGCGGGGCTCCGTAGAAACCCACATAAACATTCGTGTGAAATGAAGAACCATAACCCTGAACCTCAATGTATACAGTGGTTCGGTTTGGAAGAACAATTACGACTGGTAATGTTTTGTGCAATTTTCAATTTTTTCATCAAAATGTTTTTCAACCCTACATTTAGGTGAAAACAGAGTACAGAGTAAACATTGATTAACATTACAGTAAAAGTCCCACTTAATTTATTGCAAGTTTTCTTAATATCTAAATATCATGCCTCATTTTTAAAAATACAAATGAGGCATGACCAGTCTAAATGTGTCTAAATCTAAACGTGATTTTATTCAGTGTTCAGATTCCCAAAGATTTTGAATATTTTGTTTTTAATCCAGCCATAGAAAATCTTTAAAATGTGGACACGAACGCACATTTCTGACTAAATGTGTGATTTGGACATGTTTTGGCTAAACTGTCATTGTGAGTTATGCTAACAAAATAAACAAGTCACGTCCCTGACCCTGGATTAACAGACAAAATAAAAAGTTCTAATGCTGAACCATTACCATGCATACAATCATTTGCATATTTTTTAGTATTTTGGATAACTGACTTGAATGAAAACTGTAAGAAAATCAACACTCAAAAATTGATTAAAAATGTAAATCAAGGAATTAATCACATAAAAGATGTGTATACATTTTTAAGACAAATCAAGTTAATTAATTTTATACATTTTAGCAGCTGCACTTACCATTCACAAGCAAAGATATGAAGATGAATAGAAGCTTAGAAGGTCTTACTTTCAGCAGGCAGCACTAAAAACATTAAAATTGCATCAAAACAGGTTGTCAGGTTCAGTGGTGTGCAAGTGGTGAGGAATGCCTGTAAAGATTCTTAGTGGCATTTTAAGTGTTTTTTAATGATTATATCTCTTCTTTTTCTTCGTCTGTTTCAAAAATCTGATACATATCCCCAACAGTAGAAAAAGATATTTCAAGATATGAAATAAATATTTTTGTTTAAGACAAAACAGAAAATATTGTTTTTCACGTTTAATGTAACACTGCCTTTATTGTTTTAAGAAAGTCATCACAATTAATTCAAAAACCATTCAAACTGAACCAGGCCATGGGTAAACGAGGGAACACAGCTGAGTGTGATCCAAATAACAAGACAGGGAGAAGCAAATCTGAACATGACGCACACAGGACAGGAGACTAACTTAGTAAAACAGGAAGTATGGGAAACACACAGAGACAGAGATAGATGAAACCAAGGCAACAGAGGAAGGAGAGAGTGCGAGAGCTCAAGAGACACAGATTACTTTTACTTTGCTCACTCATGTTAGGGTACCTGGGTCATTGACTCAGTGTTTTTTATATATATAAGAGCTGTTACAACTATATATTCATGTTTTAGATTACTTGAGTTAAGTGCTGCACTGTAACATGACATTATATCAATGATATTCTTAAGTTGCAGGAAAACTGCAAAATTACCTTCGTTAACTGGTAACATTTTGTAACCATATTACTGATAGTATCAGGAAAATACAGAAATATGCTTAGGGGTTTTCAGGATATCACAACATTATCTGTATAAATGTTTTCAGTTTAAAAAACTTGACTATTCAAGAAATTTGAAATACCATAAGATTCAGCAACCATAGCAACCACCGTCATTTTATGCTTGTTAACACTCTTCTGCTAAAGCCTTTTCTTTTCCTATTTTTGAGTGATGAGCATGCTTTATGATTGTATATGCACCCAAAACTGATAAAAAATATTTGAATATCAATTCTTATCTATGTACCCATTTTCAAACCCTCTAAGGATATTAGTCAAAATTAAGTAAACATTCATGTCACTAGCATAAATTGGGACCTCTAAAACATAGCAGCCAGCTACTACTACTAATAATAATAATACATTTTATTTATAGGCGCCTTTCAGACCCTCAAGGTCACCTTACAGTAGCACATAAACAATACCATAAAAAACATAATGGTATTGTTTACGTGTAACCAAGTATGTAACCCAGCAAAGAAGCTGATTGAGACGAACAGAACGCAGAGGCCAAACAAAAGGCAGTTTTTACTTATTAGTAACATTAAGACAAGAATATTTCTTACCATGATGTTGCAAGTGAAATTGTATTCTTGCCGTTCTGAGAAGTTTGTCTTCAAACTACTACAGAATATTTATCTTCTTTAAAGAATTGTCACATTCAAAACATTTTGCTGTCAGATGCATTAGTGAGCAGCTACAGTGTAAAAGTATGTCTGTAGCTTGCCTGGGAAACTAACTCTTGCCCCTCTCAAAGTCAGCCTTCATGGCCAAGATATACATATTGTCACTAAACAAAGATTGATTTGGTGGATTTGGACAAACCACGGGCAAATGATGTGGAGCAGGAAAAACTAGGCATGGCAGGGCAGCTGCTTTGGTCGTATGTGTTTTGAGACAAAGTGTAGATAAACCACAGTTAATGTGGTTTTCAAGTCAGTGTGTGACGTCAGTGCCACACCTGCTGATCACAAGCAAATGAGAGTAACCGTTGAGAAAGGTGGTGGTTTCAAAACCTCCTACCAGTGAACACGGTAATTAAAATTCACCAGTTTTGTGAGAACATAAAATCCTCTGTGTGATAGTTTCCGTTGTTTTCCTGTTAATAGTAATAATAACTTTAGTTGTACAGCTGTTTTTAAAACACATTTTGAAGTGCTTCACAGTTTTGACCTTATTGCAGTATGGATTTTAAATAAAACCAATCTACATCATTAAAATTACGTCTACAGTCGACCCCTGCCTATTTGCAGTGCAGCATTCGCAGATTCGCGGAGATTCACTCCAAATTATTTGTGGAATATTTGCCTATTCGCTGTATCTAAAATATTCACTAATTATTTATTTTCATGACTAAATACATTTTGGATGACAAAAACCTTCAAATATTAATAGGAGTATTAACAAGCCACTAAATGATCCCATCCACCCTTTTATCATTGTTTTATTTCCAGTGCAAGTAGCTGTAGTCCCATCCCAAATATTTTCTGACAACAGCATTCAGGTACTGTTGGAATTTATTTATTTTTTATTTTTAAGGCTCATGTCCCCCCATTATTGTATCTTACGCAATTACCTCATAATTAGCATTACACATTTGTTTTATCATTTACTACACACAGATATGTATTGTAGAATATTTGAGATTTAGATTGTTACACAAATAACAGATATAAACAGAGAGAGGACTTCTTCTCTGAGGAATTTGTGGGGGATGGTCTGCCTGGACTCTTGATGGCACCAGAAGGTACAAAACTGGCTGACTCTCCTACACCAAAACAGGGCCGTAATATCTGGTGTTAATATCTCCTCTTCTCTAACTGTACATGCCTGACCAGAGGACAAGAGGTGGTTGCCATGGTAATGGTAGTGATGCCTGGAATAGGGTCATCTCCATGTAAGGAAATGTCCAGAAGAAGAAACATGAGCCGATATCAGACCACCCTCAACTGATTCTACCAATCATGTTCACGTTGTGTTTCTGTGAGCCCACCAATAAAAGTGTTTGCTGCCTGTGTGTGGCCGGTTGTCTCTGAGCCAGAGAGACAGAGGTCCATGGCGCCATGTAAAACTAATCTGAAATTCTAACCGTTTGATAATAAATTGTGAAAACGTATAATCTGAGCATATTTGTCTTCTCTCATGAAAAAACCAAACAGTACTCGCACTTGCATTTTCTACATTTTTAATTTTTTTTGCTACTTAGGTCTTTATGAGCTAATAATGCTTCAGGGCTAGTTCTCAAGATCTTATAAAAACATAAAATATACACTGATTGTAATCTTTGAATAGTTGCTGATGGGACTTACAATTCATTTATAACAATGTCTGGTACCCAGAGATTTGTTCGTGAAACTTAAATCCGACTACAACCACACTGTTCTGGGTCCCACTTGGTAAATTCGTTTCCCCATTCTTACAACAGAAATCATGCAGAAAACATGAAACCTGCTGGTTATGTTAGAATTTATTTATTTATTTTTTTTTATCTTTAATCATTATTAACCCCATTATTTTATATTTCACAACTAGCTCATAATTTCGATCACACATTTATGTTTTATCTAACATCACACATTCAAATCTGATTTAGACTGTTGGACTCTGATGCTAACAGACACAAGACAGAAAACGCCTCTTAAGCATTTGGGTGTGGGTTGTGATACCTAAAAGAAAACAACTGTATAAATCATGGTCTAAATCTACCTCTGCTGGCCTGACCAGAGGACAAGAGATGTTTGCTCCATACAGGGTGGAAGATGACCTGAGGGATGGACCCAAGCCAAAGGGAGGACCAAGTCTAAAACCGTGGTACATCCTCAACTGTTTCAACCAATCACATTAACATTGTGTTTTTATGACACACAGTAAAAGCGTATGCTGCCTGGGTGTGGTGCTCTTTGTTCATTTCAGTCTCCTGTAAGAGACACAGCACTGTTTTTAACGTAAACCTTTAACCCTTAATAAATTTAACAAAATATACTTTGAGCATATTTGTCTTCTGTCTCATAAAATGAACCAGACAGTTACCATTTCAAACTTAATTTGAAAAGAAACTCCAGAGACTAAAGAGCCTGGCACCGTCTTTCATCATTTTAATCTGTTATTGTACGCCCTTTACCTTACAACTTGAGGCAACAATTGTTGTGATTTGGCGCTATATATATATAAAACTGAATTGAATTGAATTTAACTGAAAGTCACTAATGGGTTTGACCTTCTACTGTACAGAATTTCTTTTAATGACAAAACTTACACTCTGATCTATAAAAACATTTTTATGGATAGCATGGATAGAAATCAACATTATTGATTCAGAATTTACTATGAGGTACTTAAAAATATCTTGCCGGAGAAATGTTTTTAGAAGTTGGGCTTTCTCATCCTGAAAGAAAAGATTTATTTTATGGTCTTTATCTTGTACAGTATGCAGAATAGCATATGAGCATATGAGGTGAACATATGAGCTAGTACTGAATTGGTTGTAAGTTAACAAAGGTGTCATTTACCACTCCCAAAATGCCAAACATAGTTAAAAAAAAGGTCAACGTTAGTGGCTGTTGTTATGTTCACCATGGGTCGAATGGCTTTCAGGTTAAATATTGGCTTAAGTGCCTCCAGCATTGAAGATGCATCAGGGTTAGAGCAGTGCAGCATAGTTGAACTGTACTGAGCTGCAAAGAAAAAAAAATGTCCTTGTGATTTGCAAAGGTTACTTCATATGGTTTTACTATTTAACAGCAAATATGTTTGTTTTCTCTAACTGAATGAATGTCCACAATCAAAACTCTAGCACATCTTCAGTAACCCACATAAAGCATTCATATGAAATGAAGACTCCTAACCCTGAACCTAAGTATATAAATGCATAAGTCTGTTTTGGAAATACAAGTACAATTGCTAATACAATTTTCGTAGTTTTTCAAATTCTTTTCCAACCCCACACTACAGGTAGAATAAACATTTAACTGATCAGCTAAATTTTCAGTGAAATTCCTATTTGTGTGTTTACGTAGTCATATTTTGTATTGCAAGTTTACGCTGAAAATCTGTGTTTGAAGATACAAGTGAGGAATGATCTATCTACATTATCTATATCTAAACTTGACTTTTTCAAGATTCATATTTCAGAAGTTGATTTTGAATATCAGTTTATTCTATCAGTAAAAATCTTTAAAATGTGGACAGAAACTAAACCAGACAATATGGTGGATAAAATTTTCTGGCTAAATGTGTATTTTGGACATTTTTTTTTTTTTTTTACCTCTACTGCTTTATATTCCCTCTTCCTTAAATACTTATATGAGTTGTGCTGAAAATAAACCACCCCTGTTGCTTGTCATGTGTTTCTTTGGTGTATTAAGAGTTTTTTCATGTGCTATGTGCAGAGGTGGGTTTTTTTTTCTGTTCTCAAACCGATCTCCCTGTTGGAGTTCAGTCTGGGGGGAGTTTTTTTTTTTCTCCTTATCTTTCCTCATGTGGTGCATTTTCTCTCAGCAAGCTTTTCTCTCAGTAATTTGTCTACACTTGAAGAGTTTTAGAAAGCAGTTCTGGAAAATGTTGCAGCCTGTATATACTCTCATTAAATTATATCTCAAGCTCATCTTCAAAGAGGTGAACATACCACTCCTAGAATCCCACACAGCATGAGGAAAGGGCCGACACGGGCCATATGTCACTTACTTCAAAGACTGGAGACAGACAGTCCAGCAGTGCAGGTTGGTTTGGCACAGAACAGTTCACCATGTAAGCACTGCACAGAACTGATGAAACAGTTAAACAATAACATTGAGTCTAATTATGTTCCCATGCATGTTGTCTTTTTTTGCTGCTAAACTAATTTCTCCTTGTGAGAAAATAAAGTATTGAATTGAATTTTCACCAACATAATGCTGATTAAACAGAAATTTATATATATAACAATCATGGTTGGCTTGATGATGGAAGGACCCTGTATAATTAAAAGGAAGTATAATCAGCTATTTTATTAATAATAGCTAGCAGTAAAATATTGCATTAAGGTAACAGATGCACTATTGCTAGTAGTTATTATGTACATTACACTTCATAACATAAAGACCAGAAGATTCCTTTTCATGACTTCCAAGTCTGCAGCTTTTCTGGGAAACCAGCTCCAAATTTCCAGCCTTCATGGCCAAGATATACATATTCTCATTAAACAAAGTGCGATGAGGACAAACCACGGGCAAATGATGTGGTGCAGGGAAAACTAAGGGCAGAGCGACTGCTTTGGCTGTATGTGTTTTGAAACAAAGTGCAGATAAACCACAGGTAATGTAATGTACCTCAGTGTGTGGCTCAAAAAATGGTGAAGACTGACCACAGCAACGTCAGTATCACACCGGCTGATCACAAGCAAATAAGAGTAACCTGTGAGAAACAGGTGGTGTTTGGTTTCAAGACCTCCTACCAGCCAAGCTATTTATCATTTTATATAACATGTTCATTGAAAAAGTTTTTTTTGTCTACTATTTTTTCAGACTTGGTTTAAGTTATATACAATAACAATGCATGCATACTTCTTAATATTAATTTTCTCAGGAACAAATAAAACAGCGAAATAAACTTAACCCAACAGATATAAGTGAATTGTGTCTGGTGGCAGTCAGTGTTTATGTAAGCTGAAAATAAATAATTAAATACATAATTGACAAATTCACAAATGTAATTAATGGTCTAATGATGTATTTATTTAATTCAATTTGGCACTTGTGGCCAAACCAACCAGGGTGGGCTCGTTTGGCTTACAGCAGTTCGCCTTGCAAGCAATGCAAAGGGCTGATGAGACAGTACAATAATATTGAGTCAAACTATGTTGCAGCATTTGGTTTGCAATATGAGTTTCACAATAAAACAATTTCAACATTAATCTCATACTTCTTAGAAATAATTTGGAATTTAATGAATTTTTATTTCCAATTACAGCTCAGTCCAGAAAAAATTAAATATTCCAGGCAAAACCTCCCACAATTCTTCCGCAGTGATGTGAAAAACTCATTGCTAGATACCATAAATGTTTAATCGTCATAATTGTTTTTAAAGTTTTAAACCATGAATTGGTTTTGGTGCAAAAGTGGGGCCTTCCTCTGGTTCCTGTCGTCTGTTTCCACCCACCTGGTGTAATCACACACCTGTTCTTGATATTCTTGTTTGTGGCCAGTACTTTTTCTGAAGACCTGAAGTTTATGTTGACAAAGGGTTCATAGAGATTGAAAATGTGACGTCATTCAAGGGTAAAACCGCAAAGAATTCTGGGAACTCATGGCAAGAGGTACTAGTGCACGCAGGCTTTTAATTCAAATCAGTTACACAGCGATAAAAAGAAACATAAAAAAATGGCAGGAAGCTGTTGTATTATTAACTGCAATAGCCGGTCGCATGACAGCCACAGGAAGCCGACGGGTAAAGAGATAGTTTTTTATCGGATTATGTCGTTGAAGAGAGTTGGGCAGCACGCTAACGTCTTTTGTCCACTCTGTGTGCTTGTAAGGGTCTGACCCTTTCACTCCTTTGATTTTTTCCTCGTATCTTTTCTTTGACTTTTCATCAAGTCTGTCTTTGTACGGACCGGCATTGTTCTCCTTCGATTTGTACATAACTTTTTTGGGGGGGCAAAGAAAAACCAAGAATTTATTGGAACCGGAGAATGAACGTTTTGCGGTGCTGCAAATGCTTGCATTTGATGCGGTACTTGGATTGTTTTGCCACTAGTTCCCGGCATGCAATTCGCGAAAGTCACGTGGTCTGTCAATCTCTATTATGTAAAATTTTTCAACACAGTCCTCTTGGATGACATCTGGTGGCCAAAAATATGAATAACAGCTTGAATCTACAACTTGAAATGAACTGCTTCATTATGATTAGGGATGGATACCGGTATGGCACTGGTTCTGACATAAACGGTAGTAACCAGACCAAAAAGCAGCTCACATTTCGGTGCTTTTTTTTTCTTGAGATGTCTTACACTTTGGATTCTAGCCAATCATTTTACCTTTCCAAGGATAGTAGGCAGGGCCCAGGTACGTACGTTCTTTTAGAGCAGCGGTCAGTGTGGCTGTACTTCACAGCAAAAGATGCAAACTCAGCAGCCTGCAACAAGTGCTTTAAGGTGATACTGTGCAAAGGAGATAACTCCTCGAATCTGGTTATGAATCGTACAGTGGACCCGCGTACAATTGAATAACACGACATGGTGTCAGAAGTCCTGTGGTGATCCATATAACCTCGACTGGACGAACCTGTGTCTGGCGGAGCTCGCGTAAAAACGAAGGGGAGAATGTGGCAGATGAGACTGCACAGAGAGCACCGGCGGGGCCGAGCGCAACATTCAGCATCCAGCCACTGGAGTCCTTCGACTTTTCAAAACCGCAAGAGTGGTCCAAATGGATACGGAGGTTTGAGAGATTCCATCTCACCAGTAATTTGAACGTCAGTTCGGAGGAGAACCAAGTCAACACGTTGATTTACTGCATGGGAGACGAGGAGGACGATGTGCTTCGCGGTCTGAGTTTAACAGCTGAGCAAAGGACAACATATGAGGGGGTACATGATGGTTTCCAGGCTTTTTTCATTGTGAAGAAGAATGTGATCTATGAGCGTAAATGAGACAGTGGATGCTTTTGTGACTGCACTGTATGTGCTAGCAGAACATTGCAACTATGGAGTGCTACATGATGAGCTGATACGTGACAGGCTCGTTTTGGTCTCACGGGCAAACGGCTGTCAGAATGCATGCAGCTTGACCCAGATTTGACTTTGCAGAAGGCTATCAACAACAAGGTGTGTCATGTTGCTGGGTTGTTGACCCAGCGTTTTGTGTTTCATATTATTATTGTCTTCTGTTCTAGTTTATTCTGATGTTGGTATTCGGTGTCCTCCCCTTGTGCCCTGTTCGTGTTGTGGATTTCCTGTTTTATTTTGAAGGTCTGTGTTTGTTGTCACTGTGTTCAGCTTGTATCCTCAGGTCGTCTTGTGTATTAGAATCAGCTGTGCTCCCACCTGTATGTAATTTCCTGGTCTCCTTGTTTGTGTGTATATATAGTGGGTTCTCAGGTTTGTTATTTGGTTTTCCCAGTTTGGGTTTCTTTAGTCATTTGTCATTTCTCACTGCCAGTTTCGTCACCCTATTACTTGTAAATAAACGTCACTTGCATTATCAGTCAACTGCCTGCATTTTTGGTCCTTTTCCTCCTACACCACGCGGCTCGCCTCGGCAGCCGTGACAGTACGAGCCAACCAAACATGGACCCAGCGGCATCCGCACCTTCCGAGGAGCTTCGGGAGGAATTAATTGACTCTGTTTCGAGGTTGGTTAACCTGTGGCTCGAACATGAGGGAGAGGGATTTCACCGCGCTGTGGAAGCCAGGCTACAGCAATTAATCTCTGCTCACCCCTGGCTACTGGACTCTCTTCACCTGCTCGCACAGGATTTTATCCTCCACGAGCTTCATCCTTACCCTCCAGCCGCTACCGCTTCCCTACCCAGGCCGGCGGTGAATGTTTTGCACGTCCCACCAGGGAATCTGCGGCCCGGCCCGCCGGATGTGGAATTACCCGGCCCGTCGGAGCCATCTCCGAGAAGGAAGCGACGTTCGCGCTGTCGGCCCGTCACCCCACAGCCGGATGTTGGAACTTTAGAACTGCCGGCTGTGGTGAGTGGAAAAGACACTTTTTCTGTTTTGCCAGACTTTATGACTGTTTATTCCGGGGCTGTGTTTTTTTGAGTCAGCTGCCCAGCCAGAAGCTCACTCAGCTGTCCAGCCAGAAGCTCACTCAGCTGCCCAGCCAGAAGCTCACTCAGCCGCCCAGCCAGAAACTCAGTTAGCTGCCCAGCCAGAAGCTCACTCAGCTGCCCAGCCAGAAGCTCACCTAGCTGCCCAGCCAGAAGCTCACCTAGCTGCCCAGCCAGAAGCTCACCTAGCTGCCCAGCCAGAAGCTCACCTAGCTGCCCAGCCAGAAGCTCACCTAGCTGCCCAGCCAGAAGCTCAGTTAGCTGCCCAGCCAGAAGCCCAGTCATCCTTTCTTTCACTAGCTCAGTCTCCTGTGTCCCCGCTAGTGCAGTCATCTACTCCACCACCTACTCCAACTTCACCACCGTTATCATCTCAACCTTTACTTCAGTCGCCCTCAGCTCAGCAACCTATTCATCACCTCTTGCTCTTGACGAAGGCGGTCGCACTTTTCTCCTCTCCTCCTCTCCCTTAGCTTCCCTGCTTAGCCTCTTATGTCCTTGTCTAGTCTCGTGTTTTTTGCATTACTTTTCCCTGGAACACTCTCTCACAGTCTGTTCTCTAAAACCTAAAGGAGGAATTATGGATTTGATCAACTGGTCCCTAAATGCAATTGACACCCCTCTCTCAACGAGAAGTTTGGGCTTGGGTGAGCCTGAGTGCTGAAGATATCTACCTACCAGTGTTGGACTGTTAGAACAGCTTTGAAATTCATATGAGCTGTTTGCACTAAAGTAAAAAGCACCATCACTTCATGCGGATACCCTTTCGGCGCCAGCTGCGGTCCCAAGGCTGGAGCCGAACAAAAACTCCCTGATAACGACTGTGTTTAGACTGTTCCTTCCCATTCCATGCAAGGCCACCTGGGTTGGCTGGAAGACTGTTTACTTAGCCTGGCAGGGCGAAGGACACTGTCTCAGCTGAACTCTGGACACGCACACACATACATATACACTGATATGCACACACTCATCCCCCCTCCCTTTCCAAACGCCTTCGATGGTGGGTGTCGGTCTGTGCTCGTCGTCGGCTCGTCTGTGTTCCATGGTGTTTCGTTCCTCCCTCTGCCCCGTATCCCGTTTCTTATGTTCTCAGGTTTGTTATTTGGTTTTCCCAGTTTAGGTTTCTTTAGTCATTTGTCATTTCTCACTGCCAGTTCCGTCACCCTATTACTTGTAAATAAACGTCACTTGCATTATCAGTCAACTGCCTGCATTTTGGGTCCTTTTCCTCTAACACCACGCGGCTCGCCTCGGCAGCCGTGACAAGGTGTTTAAGGAGCTCTACAGACACAACCACCTCCCCTAGTCTCCACAAATCAACCAAGGCTCTCCTGGGTCCTGGGAGGAGTCGTTTGGATGTTGTTGGTGTCAGTGAGCTTGCACTGAGGAAGGGAGACAAAGAAATACTAGAGGATGTCTTTGTCATCAGACACCTGCACACTGCTTTGCTGGGGAGACCTGCCATTAGCAAGCTGGAGCTTGTGGCCCATCTGGGGAGCAAAACTATAGAGACGCTCAAAAAGTGCTACCCAAAGCTATGCAGTGGTCTCGGAGAGGTATGTCAGTCCTACGACATCAAACTGAAACCTGGAGCTCAACCTTTTTCCTTGAAGACGCCACGGAGAATTCCGTTGCCTCTGATGGACAAAGTTAAGCAGGAGCTGCCCCGTATGGAAGAACTAGGGGTGATCAGCAGGATTGAGGAGCCAACTGATTGGTGCTCAGGCCTGGTGGTGGTACTGAAGAAGACAGAAGATGTACGCATATGTGTTGACCTTACACACCTCAATGAGTCTGTGTGCCGAGAGAAGTACATATTGTCAGACAGTAGAAGACTGAGGAAATGTCCCCCTATACATGTCGCTTATGCTTTCAACAGAGCATGTTTTCTGGACATATTAGCAGTAAATGACAATTTCACAGAGAACATACTTTTACAACCAGGAACTGGACATGCCACAGGTCGCCCCTCCACTCTATGCTGTTTTAAGTGGGATATAAGTTCTTTCACTGTGTGAAATTGGCGCTCACAAAGTCTAGTGGCACATTTTAAGTCTGTAAAAATGGCGCTACCAGCAATAAGGGGTGCAGGTACATTGTGAACCCGATAGAAATGGGCTTTAAAGGCCGCACAAGCATAAAATGTATGCCTGCATTCACTACAGATGCATTTGAAAAAATGATGGGGTTTGTTCCTGTGAACTCGACAATGCAGCACATAACCCCTCAACATCTTCAGCGTTTTGTTGCAAAAAGAGCACGAAATCATTGTAGCTGTCAACAGCACATTTGTTTTAGGTTACTAACCTCCTATGACCTTATAATAACCACTGCTTGAAAACAGCATGGAAAAAATAGGACTAGCCTATCGCTCGGTCAGACGCCATTAATACTATTACTGGAAAACATACTCTAATGTATTTAAAGATAACAGAAAATGCAATGTTAGCTTACCAAAACTTTTGCTCGTGCTAAAATAGCTGAATATCTCAACGTATACACATCTCCACCAATCTGCTTGCAGACTGAGTGCGTAAAGGCACGAGCCGCCAAGCTTGCTACTCCCGCAATAATTTAAGTAGTCCAATCAAAGAACAGAAACAAACTCTCAGGCTCAGTGATTTGCCAAGGTAGAGCTTGTGTAGTTTTAAATACTAACACACTTTGGGCATTAAAAAAATAAATATTTGAGCAAATGATTAATTTAACTTTTACTAAATCTGGCTAAAATTGATTGAACGTGGTGCAAAATTAAAGAAATGACTAACATGGAGGAGATAACCAGCTGTCTATTTGAAAGATAATCAGCCCAGCACAGACTCTAGTCTGGCCCACTGGCCAGCTTTGGAAATTTGGATTTTAACAAGTTTTAGAAGATTTTACACAATTTTACTGTTAATTTCACAAACATTTTTACAGTGTAGGCTTCACATAAACATCGTCATGGATTCCCTCTAACTTTTGCTGTTTTGCCTTCCAGCGATAAAATCACACTTCATGCACAGCTCTCTCTCTCTCTCTCTCTCTCTGTACACTTCAAGAACAGTTTCCCATCTAAAAATCTGTTTTTCTGCATTATTAACTTGCTTATTATGTACAGCGCTGTCGGACGCTGTTTTTTTTTCCTTTTACTTACTTCTGAAAAGAAAACCTCATTTCTGCTGTTCAATACTGAACAAATTTCACTTCAGCAGCGTTTTTGATCTACTGCAGAATATTTTTATAAAATGCTTACACCTCTGATGAAGTCTTGCAAGTGTCAACTTTCTTTTTATAGATATAAAAATAAGGAAATGTACTGATGCATGATCTGAAATATAATATTTCTGACTGTCTGAGGCAAAATTTCCCCGATCCAAATCGAATTGAATCAAATCGTATCGATTCAGGACCTTGTGAATTGGAATCGAATTGATTCTAGATATCAGTGATGATACCCAGCCCTAGTACATGCGGCTGTCTTCTTGTTTGATAGAGTGATACCATATATGCCCTATAGCTACAAAAAAGGCTAACATTGTTATCTTTTTACAAAGAAAAACAGCTAAACATGAGAGGTTTTTGAACAAAGTTTGTGTTCTCCATTCTTAAAACACCGGTTCGAGCACCGTTTAAGCACCGGCACCGTTTCAAAAATACCGGTTTGGCACCGGTATCGGATAAAACCTAAACGATACCCATCCCTAATTATGATTGCCCCATCTGCAGAGCTGATTTGACAGCTTCTGTTTAAGATCATGTGACAGTTCTGTGGGATACTGGGCTACCGTTCTGGTGCTTTGAACATATATTTTTTGGTGAAAAAATTATGCTATGTCAATTTGATTAATACATCATTTTGATGAATACAATTGTGTGTTCTCCCTTTGCTTGTGTCGTCTTGATGTTTTTTTTTCTTAATAAAAATCCAAAAAACACTTTGAATGTAATCTATACAACACAATCTTACAATAGGCTGGAAGTATGCTTGTGCTCCATGTGATTATATAATTCATTAATCAAGCTTTATTAACAGACTTAAGTTCATGATTATACAAAAGAAAAAAAAGCACAATATATAAAACCAACCAAATATTGACTTTCTTAAAAGTGCTTTAAAAGTGCAAACACCTGCAGTTCCAAACATCTGAAAAAACATCTTACAACCCCCTCTGGCTATTTTATACAGAGCCCTGCAGGGGACATGGGAGAAAAAAAAATTAGGACGGACTTTTGCGAGATCTCGCAAAACAAACTCGGGATCTCGCAAAACAAACTCGGGATCTCGCAAAACTTTTGCGAGATCTCACAAAAGTTGAATTCCAACAATGGCGGCAGCTACTTAGTTGTAATATTACTCTTTCTGGGTCACAAAATACACTTTTAAGATATTTTGAGGCGTGAATGTAGTTGTGTAAACGTCAGATACCTGCTCGGTTTACAAGACATCACATATTTGCAAAAGTGCTCCGACGTTTTCGGAGATCTGACACCCACCATCTCGAAGCTAATGGGAGGTCGAGACCTACTACAGCCGGGAGGAACACCGCTTTCCCGGCACATCGTGCCTTGACCTCCCGGTCGGCTTCAGGCTGGCGGCCTCCGAAGAATGCGGCTAAAACTTTTGCCGAGTTTGTTTTGCGAGATCTCGCAAAAGTCTGTCTTAATTTTTTTTTCTCCCATGTCCCCTGCGGGGCTCCGTAATTTTAAGGAGGATTCTCATTGCATCATTGTATGTGACATGCAACTTCAGCATGCTACATTGTGTGTAAGATGACCACAGGGGGCCAGTAGAGAATGGTGTGCCATATGCTTCAAACCAGGTGTCTCCAACTCCAATTACTCCAGAGCTACTGTCCTGCAGCTTTGAATCCATCCCTACTCCAACACAGCTGAATGAAATGGTTGAATTACCTCTTCAGCATACCATAAAGTTTGGCAAAGGCATGGTAACAAGGCCAATCATATAGATCCTAAGATTTTCAGTGTGATGACCATGGTGGTGAGAATTCAAATGGAATAAATCAGAGCATTGTTATATCCCAAGATCAAAGTTGACTACAAAACCCCCCAAAGCACACTGAGTAATATATCATATGAAAACGCCTGTAGAGAACTGTGCAAAACGTAGTTTTTCCCAATCACAATGACGCCATAAATGTAGCAAAATCACACAGTACATGAAAACATCTTAACCCTTTAAAACCCCCCGTGTCATATTTCCTACATGAGTTTGGTTTTTTTTTTTAAACTTCTGCATCATCAGCGTGAAATAAATTGGAATTTTTTTCTAAGCATTAAAATAACAAACAAATGCAGGATGTAGCAAATATGACACAAATGAAAATTATACTGAATTTAATATTTAAGATTTTTTAAAAATGTCATCAATAGGGTCAATAAACAGTCCATTTTCAAGAACAAAAAAAGGATCCTCTAGTGTTGTTCAGGCTTTAAAGGAATTTTACAGCTTATAGAAGCAAACAATTTCAGCCAAAATGGGTGAAGATAATAAAATACACCATTTTAGTATGCAATGCTTTATAGTTTAGGGTCACACAAATTAGGAAAATGCTTTAGTTTCCACTGGATCATCTACAGACTTGCACACTATGAGTGCTCTTGTTTTATTATTTAATTTAATTTTAATTTTGAAGCCTTTTGAGTAATTTAGCACCAAACATCAAATACAGAAAACTGCTGCTATAGAAAATGTATGTATAGGGTTCACAAGAACTCAGTATAAAACTATCATCAGTTAAGATGCTTTTACACAGCTTAGAATATTTGTAAGATTTATTATCTGGACTTTAAAATATCTTGATTTAATTGTCTTATTGGTTCACAAAGTCATTGAAATTTAAGACAGATGAAGGGTTTTGTTGGAAAACACGGCTCTGCTATATATTTATTTGCATAACTGGCATACTAAAATGACAAAACATGTATTGAATTATGGTTAAGGTAAAGTATTTCAGTGTGTGGTGTTAAATGTTCTTTTTAAACAAGAAAAACGAATACAAAGAGTTTAAAGAACAGACAAGCTAAAAATTTAAATTAGGCTGCATTGTATGAAACCACCCAGATAATGATGATGGTAATGAAGCTGACTGTTATGAAGATGATGTAAAGGATGAACAGCAGGCGGTCTATGATTAAACCTATCTGGATCCATTCCTCTGTGCTCAGGCTTTTGCTCAGATGCTGCTCCACCTGAAGGCGGATGGCCTGGAGGACTCTGCCCAGGCTCTTCAGCTCTTGCAGGGTTTTGTCCTCACCCAGTGGCCCCTTCTGCTCCAGAGTCTTGGATTCCTCTGTCACTGGAGAGTAGATTGGCATTTCTATTGAGCGGAGACAAGTCAGAAAATTATGTCAGCTTTGACATTTTTTAAGAATTTGCATATCCTGATCTTGTTTCCTACCCTGTGTGACTGGATTTTGGATCACTGTGTCGTTTCGATCTTTGGGCTTTGGAGGAAGGCATACTAGTCGACCCAAGATTTTAAGAAAAAGCACTCTGATCCAGCGAGGAGCTCGAGAATAGTTCGAGGAACCGTGCAGGAAGCTTGTAACGACAATAGTTTCCAGTAGACTGCCCATCATCATAGTCAGGCACATAGAAAGGAAAACATCTATAAAAATGATAGTGGAATAATAATTAATGTTTACATTTTACAGACAAATACAAGTTAAATCCAGACAAAATATTTAAAAATTAAAATCATGAATATTTTTGGTCTATTCAGGGGAATGGAGACAAGCCGTAAACTATTTAAGAAATATCCTCAGCCCCTGTCAGCTCGGTGACAAAAATGGTCACAGATGACGCTTTAATCTATGAGACTGTGAGTCAACTGCTCTCAAAAATTCTGTGTTTGTTGTGATGCATATATTGATTTTCCTAAATCTTGATTCTGACATATTTGTCATGCATTATTTATAAATAATAATTAAAAAGACCCAAACTATCACTGAAACTGATAAAAATTAGATTAAAACTAAACATTTTCATATAATAAGAACTAAACTGAAATCAGCAGACCTACAAACAGAAAGTTGAAACAAAATAACAAAAATAACTGTGCATTATAACCAAAAACCTGGCACTTTGTTAATAATTCGATATGATGATTTGTACTTTTTAAAGGTATACTTTTAAGAATATATTATCCATCGTTTTCTTTCTCACATGTAGCTTCATCATTACATTATGGTAGTTATACTGTTATATCTCTAGGTGGCTCAGAACAAGCAACCCTTTAGTATTTGGGCCGAAAAGTCACATTGGGACGAAATGTATACCAAACCAGACAATGTAAACGCACTTATGAGAGGTATGTCATTTCCAGTAACAGGCAGCAGGTCATTCATTATGAGCAGGAAGACGGTGTAGCCCAGGATCAGTGTCATCTTGAACAAAGACCGGTCGACTTCTTTGGGAGGCAAGATGAAGCTGAAGAGGTCCACGGTGATGAGGAAGCAGCTGGGGAGCAGGAGGTTCACTACGTACAGCATGGCCTGGCGCCGCAATGAGATCTGCAGCAAAGTGAGAATTTAACACTAAGGACGGTGCTGATGTTCCTGGGTGTTTTTGATGTTTTTAGAACTTTTAGATGTTTTTGATTTAAATGTTCTATAGATCCTAGGTTCCTCTGATATACTAACTGAACAGTTAAATATCTGATAATGAAGAGAAAACTCTTGTTTCGGATTACTTTCTAAAAGCCTTTGCCTTTGTGTCCTCTGTTTTCTTATAGTATGAATAATTAAATCATACAATAACATTATAGTTGTATAGTGTAATAGAGTGTCTTACATGGAAGCGAATTTCATCATAAAAGCCCGATGCTGTAGATGGTAGTGTGTATTTCTTTGCTGTAATTCCAATTAATTCCCATTCACCCATCGTTGCCGTCATAGATTTAGAGTATTCAAACATCCTCTCTAGAGTCCCTGCCAGATAAAGCTGCAGAGCATTACCTGCATGGAAAACAGTCAGTTTGTCAGACAAGACTATTCATATCAATGTCAGTAAAATAATTTTACTGTATTATAAACGAAACCATTCATTTCATAGGAGAGACTGTGATAGATCCTCATGAACTTACTCTTGAGTGTGAATGAGTTGAAGGTTAAAGTGCAGTTCTGAATGTCAAATGGAAACAAGTAGATGTCAAGCCTGCAGGAGGTGACGGCTTTGACAGGCTGTGAATCACTCACAGTACCATCAGAATGCATGTAGGTATATGGGACGTTTGGAGCTGTGTTTTCATCCATGCTGCAGGAAGATGAAAGACATAAAATGTAGAAACACATGCACCTGTATGCTGATAGAGCCTTCATTATTAAAATTAAGTTTACTCCGATAGCTACATGGCAGAAATAGAAAATGTATGAAGAAAGGGCTTACAGTTGGTTTATTAGTGCCGCCTAATATTAAGTATGACTGCTAAGTGTTAACTTGTGTGCTTCGTTCTGTCTGCTAAATATTGTAGGAGGCAGATCAAAAAGATTATACCTTTATATAGTGGATAGCAGTCTTATCAAGCCGCTCTATTATCCTATCCACACTATTGTTATGTTATTCCACTGACATCAGTTGGACCCCTATGTGAATTGCTACCTTATAGTAGTGGAGGGGTTTGTGTGTCCTACTGATCCCAGGGGTTATGCTGTCAGGGAGCTTTGTCCCCTCACATGGCAAATTGGTCCTGGGTGAGGGATCACACAAAGAGAAGAGCCTTCAGAAGACGCTTATGTGTACACGACCAAAGGAACCATTCACTCTGCTTGGGATGGAGTTACTATCCCAGCTCAGGACCACTTTGCTCGGACTAGAGCCGCTACTTCTCCATGTTGATGTCAAGGTGCTGGGTCTGGTGACCCAGTGTTTGTGTTTTTGGTTAAATATTCTTTGATTATTGTTGTTCTTGGTTTTGGTTATCTTAATTTCTTAAGCTCTCAGGAATCTTAGTGCTCCCTCCCTCAGTTTTCATCTTAGCCTGTGTTTAGTTTTTGTTTCCGTGTCCCACGTTTCATGTCTACTCTCCCCTGTCTTTGTGTTCCCCGTGTCTCCCCAGTCAGCCGTGTCTCCATGTCGCCGTTTGTACTCTTGTCTCTGTGCTTCACGTTCACTCCGTTTTCTCTGTCAGCCTTGCCTCCTTGTCAAGTCTGCGTCTCTGCACCTGTCTTTTGTTTCCTGTTTTACTTTGATAGTCTTGTGTCCTGCATTCACTGTTTTGAGTTTTGCTTCCCCTTCGTCTCGTTATGTCAGATTAGTCCCAGCTGTTTCCCTCCTGTTTTCCATTCCCTCGTTACTCCCTGGTGTATTTAAGTTTTCCTCTGTCCATTGTCATGTTGTTAACCATGATGTACCTCTGTGCTGCGTGTGTTTCTTCCGTACTCCCACGTTAAGTTTCCTAGTTTCTTGTTTTTGGTTTGAGTTTCATGATTCTAGTTTCTTGTTTTTGGTTTTGTTTTTTGTATCAGTGTTGGAGTTTTTCCAGCAATAAAGCTGCTGTTTTGGGTTTACTCCCCCGTGTATAAGTCCTGTGTTTGGGTCTGTCACACAGCAAACTACGACAGTTGGAAGGAGCCAGTTATGATGGTCAGGCATTTGATAAGGATGCGTCCTGGTGAGGTGTGCTTGACGCATCCCAACGGGAGGAGGTCCCCGGGAAGACCCAGGACAAGCTGGAAAGATTATTTTTCTTGACTGGCCTGGGAATGCCTCGTTGTTCCCCTAACTAATCTGGAGGAGGTGGCTTGGGAGAGAAATCTGAGCTTCTCTGCTGATGCTGCTGACCCCGCGACCAGATAAGAGCAAGAAAATGGATAGATGGAAATCAGTTGGAGTCACAACTTAAATATTTCCTGACAACGGTATGCACAGAGACCATGCCTTTCTACTTTCACCTGTATGCTCCATTTTTGTTTTTGCTGCTTAGTAGAGTTAGCTCTTTATTGGCTAATGATGCGTCAGGCTAGGTCTCAAGATAACATATACATAAAAAAGAAATGATCTTAATCTGCGAATTTTTGAAGATGGCACTTACATTTCATTGATTACAATATCTGGTACCCAGAGATTTGTTCTTGGAATTGAAATCCGAGTAGTTCCACAGCTTTCTGGGTCCCACTTGGTGAATTCATTTTCCCATTTCTGCAACACAAACCATGCAGATGTAAACATAAACACAATATAAAACCTGCTGGCTACCATTTAAAAACTCGAGATAATTCAATTTAAAAGGGAACCCCAAAAACTTTTCTTTTATCTTAACTAGGGATGCACCGATACCACTTTTTTGGAAACGAGTACGAGTACTTGCATTTCAGTACTCGCCGATACCGAGTACTTAATAAAAACATGATTTAAATTTACAGGTAACAGCTTTAGTCCTATAATTTAACAAAAAACAAACAAACAAGGGACTAGTTTGGAATTAAGAACATTTATTTAAAATGAAAAGCATGTTGTATGCAACATATTACAGAATAAATAATTATAAAAAAACAAGATTTAATTTTAAATTTGTTCGTCTGTTTCTCTGTTTAGAAGTCTCACTAGCACAGTCACAGCTGGGATGACATCAGAGGCTAGTGCGTCGTAGCTGCTCACTTTTTTAGTTAGTTCCTCAAAGGGGGCGAGGACGGCAACAGTCGTCTCCATAAGAGCCCATTGGTGAGCGGTGAGATAGTCAGGGAGTTCGTGCTCGGACACGCCCAGCACTCGCTTTTGCTCAATGAGAGACTGGAGCATGTAATACGTGCTGTTCCAGCGCGTCTGTACGTCCTGCTGCAGTCTCTTTATTGGTTGGTTGAGCTGTCCCTGAATGTCCTCGAGGCGGGAGTAGGCTAAGGCGGAATGTTTAAAATGCCCAACTATTTTCTGTCCCACTGCTATAGCATCAGCTATGCTCCTCTGTGCTAATAAGCGTGGGTAAATAAGCGTGGGTAAACTCTTTGTACTCGTTGTCGTGTATTTGGTGCTTGATTAAATTGCTTGTGTTAAATGCGCTACCTTTTGAGCCTCCTCTGGACAATTTCGCTGAGCACAATTTGCAGTCCGCCTTTGTTTTCGCGTCTTCGTTCACTTTGAAATAGTTCCACACGGCCCTTCTCTCAGCTCTGAGCTGCAGCCGGGGCCTGGGGGCGGGCACTCGGGGCCTGGGGGCGGGCACTCGGCGCCTGTGATTAACCCCTTACATGCCGCTCAAACATAGACAGGTCTCAGACCGTGGTATCGGTCCCCGGTATTGGGGGACTTTTAACGAGTACGAGTACTTTAGAAAATGTGGTATCGAGGCCGATACCCGATATCGGTGCATCCCTAATCTTAACACTTTTATGTCACTAATGGGTTTGCCTATTTGCTGCCCAAAAAGATTTCAAGGGCAAAACTTAAACTTTCATCTATAAAAACATTTTTTATGCATAGATATGGGTAGAAATCAGCTGTTTCATTATTGCTTGAAAATGTACTATGAAAAAACTACTTACAATATCTGACCATAGTAATGTTGTGAGGAGCTGGGCTTTTTCATCCTGAAAAAGAAGATTTTCATTTATTTATTCTCAAAAAAATTAAAAATTGCCCTCATGGAAAATTGCTTTTGACCATTTTATGCTCTTAATCTTGTACAGTATGCAGAAAAGCGCATGCACATGATCTAATAATGAAATGGTTTTATGGTAACAAAGGTGTCATTTACCACTCCCATAATGCCAAACACAATTAAGAAAAGGCCAACGTTAGTGACTGTTGTTATGTTCATCACAGGTCGAATGGCGTTCAGGTTGAAGACTGGCGAAAGAGCCTCCAGCAGTGACGGTGTATCAGGGTTGGAGCAGTTCAGTATGGTGCAGCTGTACTGAGCTACAAGGGAAAGAAGAAATGTGCCCTTATGATGTCGCAGCAAATACCTTTGCCCACAATTACAACTCTGGCAAACGCGACCCAAATACGAGTGAGGCATCATGTATATCTACATTTATCTAAATCTAAACTTGACTTTATCAAGTTTCAAATTTGAATTTCAGTTTTTAATCTAAAAGTAAAATCTTTAAAATGTAGACAGGAATAAATTGGACAACATGGTCCATAACATTTCTGGCTAAATGTGTATTTTAGACAATTTTTGGCTGCTACTACCTCATGTTTCCCCTTCCTTGAATATTTATAAGACTAGCTAACTGTCAGTGTCAGCGCTGACAAAGTGAACAAGTCAAGTACAATGACCTTAAATTAAAAAAATCCTCCAATACAAAACATGTACACTTTATCTTTTAATTGGTGTTATAATCGGACTATAGGAAATCACATTTGCAGTTCGGAATTTCAACAGGTATAACATCATTTTGTAATAAGATTATTTTTTAATAAGATGTCTGGAGACACTGAAGATTATGCACATAAAATAAGCGGTATAGTGCAAATAATAACACAGTTTGATGAACCATTACAATGTGTCATTTATATGTTTAAATACTATTTACTATTTCAGATAGTGACTGTGAGAAAATCAACACATCAACAATTAATTACACAGGAGATTCAAATGGTCAATAATATAAGAATTAGTCAAAGGAGCTTGCAAAGAAAAGCGTCTGGACTTCTTTAAGTTACTTGAAGACGTTTCACCTCTCATCCGAGAAGCTTCTTCAGTTCTAAGGTCAAATGGTTTACAAAAGACAAAAACTGGTTCACCAGAAAGACAAAACTCCAAAACACAGACTTAACAATGTGGTGTATGCTGTACAGTGCAGCGAGGAATGCCCAGACCTCTACATTGGAGAGACCAAACAGCCACTTCACAAGCGCATGGCACAACACAGAAGAGCGACCTCCACAGGACAAGACTCAGCAGTTCATCTGCATCTTAAGGATAAAGGACACGCTTTCGAGGATGCCAATGTTCACATTTTGGACAGAGAGGACAGATGGTTGAGCGACCATCTTTGAACAGAGGCGGTGGTTTACGACACCAACTCTCTGCCATCTATAATCCAGTTTTGAGTTCCCTCCCCAGACGCCTTAACGCCCACTCACATCCTGGGCCATCTGACCTCAGGAATTCGCATGATAAGGTGGGGCCAGGTTTCACAATGAGCTCACCTGAAACTCTGGCTGATTGGGACCCACACCCAGTTTCACACCTTGGCTCAGGCGATTAGAGGATCATCAGGGGGTCCTTTTGTCCCTCTGTGGGGGGGAAACTCCCACTAGGTTTAAATCTGGGACTCTCCGCCATTTGACCTTAGAACTGAAGAAGCTTCTCGGATGAGAGGTGAAACGTCTTCAAGCAACTTAAAGAAGTCCAGACGCTTTTCTTTGCAAGCTCCTTTGACTACGATGACCTGGATGACTGAGAACCTTCACAGACATAAGAATTAGTTATTTTTTAATAATATAAATAAATGTGTATTTGTGCATTATAGGAACTTACCATGCATGAGCAGAGAGATGAAGATCAATAGAAGCTTTGAAGGCCTGACTTTCAGCGAGCAGCACTGAAAACATTAAAACTGTGGTTGTCAGTTTGAGTGGTGTGATAGTGGCGTGGGAATCTTTTTAAAGACAGTCATTACAGGTCATTAAAAAAAATCAACGTTCAAATCGAACCTAACTGTTAAACCTTGACGTTGTTAAACATTTCTTCATCTTACATCTGTTAAACATCTGGTATGAAATTTATGCAAACCTTCCTTGTATGCCCACAATGTAAAAGCAAGTTTATATTTTTTAGATGTTAGATATACATAATAAACAGTAGTTACAAGTGTGAATAATGAATGAGGTGTATCTTGGTCTTGAAACTGATGTTTTAGATTACTTGGGTTAAGTACCACACTGTAATATGGTTCAATCATCATTGTATTCTTAAGTTGCAGATAAAATTACATTTTGTAACTGGTAACACTGTGTAAACATATTATTGATATAATCTCAGGAAATACAGACATATCTATAGGGGTTTTCAATAAGAGGGAGAGCCTCTGTTTTTATGATATCACAACATTATTTTTTCATGTTTTTCCAGTCTTAAAAACAAATTAAATATCCAAGGCTCCATCCTAAAAGACCATAAGGGTTGGCAAACATATTTACAGTGTATTTTTGTACACTCAAAATAGATAAATATTTGAATACCTGCATCCAGTCCTCTGAGCCTTGGTTGACTTGCCGGTGGATGTCTTGGAGGTCCTTGCCCCCTTTCTTTAGCTCCTGCACAGCCCCGTCCTCCACTGCTGGCCCATTTTTCTCTTGAGGCCCTTCATAATCTTCAATATTTTCCACAGCAGTCGGGGTGTTAAGGTCTATTTCTAAATCAATGAGAGAAAAAGTATCAGAATCAGAATCTTTAGTGCCATAATGCTAATAGCACAACAAAATTATATGCTAATCCATTCAGTGCAAAGCAAGGGAAGCAAACAATCAGTTTAACTATTGAAAAAATACATAAATAAAAAATAAAAAATATGTTCTGAAAATAAATATAGTATAAACAGTATAGAAATATAAACAAATAGATAGGTACATGTGTGTGTAATTGAGTCATTATTGATTGCACATATCAATGTTCAGTTATTGTTTATTATTTACAATCACAACAGCCCCTCAGTATATGCCGTTTATTTTGGTTTTTATTGTCCTGTGCTGCCTTCCTGTGGAGCAGTTCATGTGCCGGGGATTGTTTGATTTAGGTCTTTTTTTTTTTTTTACAACTTTGCAAAATAAATTATTTTGAACTCTGTAAAATCAATTATTTCTGTTATCCTGAATTTCCTCATGCTACTGATTCTAAACCACTTCAAAGCTACTTAAAAACTACATACCCAAACACTTAAGCCAGACCCAATCTGCGCTTTATTTGGAGTGAAGCCGGTTGTTGTAGACCTGTCAGCCACCCAAAATAATGTGATACGTTTTATGACGCTGCTGGCACGCCGTCTGATTCTACTAAATTGGAAACAAAAGGTGCCTCCTACCACATCAGCGTTAATACAAGATGTATTGAGACACTTGCAGCTGGAAAGAATTAAACTCCTACTAAAGGGGAGGTTGGAGGAATTCCATTCAACCTGGCAACCTTTTATAGATCTCTTCAATACTGTACAGATATACATGATCACTGAGCCTCGTTGGTAGTTCGATAAATAGCATCCTCTGTCCAACGTTCTTTCGTTGTTTGTTGTTGCTTTTTTTGTTTTGTTTTGTTTTGTTTTTACTTTGTTTAATTTTTATTGTATATATGTAATCATTTATATTTGAATCTTAGTTGCCTTTGTGATAAATAACACTGGAAAACCAAATAAAGAGATTTGAGGGAAAAAAAAAAAAAACTACATACCCGAAGCTCTTGATTTCTTATTTATTGGTGCCATGGAAACAAGAAATCCCAGAAATTGTGTGAGGACTCGGATCCAGTGAAGGACGGGAGAGAAGTCAGCAGACCCACACAGCAGGTTGGTGATGGGGTTTATTTGTCGCAAACTGGCCACCATCAGAGGCAGGCAGATGGAAAACAAAACGTCTACAGAGAGACAGAGTGTGTGCTGAGGCCCAGAAACAATACAGATTTACAATGTCGCAGCCTAGTTGACTGAATTTGTGCGTGTGCCTGGACATAAACATTAGCATTAAATACTGTTGGCATGAAAACCTGTTCGATGTAAGATTTACATATTTTTATTTTATTTTTTACACACAAGAATGTTCCCAGTCCAGTTTCTATTCAAACACAAATGTAGCCAGTTTCAAGAAATCAGTGTAGACTTTTTGTTGAGTGTTACTCACATATGAGGGGTATGGTGTTTCCAGTGACCGGCAGCAGGTCATTCATGATCAGCGGGAAGACGCTGAGGATGAGGGTCATCTTGAAGGCGGACCTGTCCACGCTATGTGGAAAGCAGCTGGGGAACAGGACGTTTACCATATACATAGTGGCCCGGCACCTCAATCTGATCTGTGGAAAGAAAAGAAGAGATAACTGAGGTACTCTTAAGCTGTGTACCATGCTTGTCATTACCTGGTACATGAATGTTTGATATATAACTGTATAATTCAGGATTTAGACTGAATTTATATTTTTAGGTGTGTTTTAATTTTGCAATAATGTTAAACATTTAAAAATATAGGGAAAAAATTACAACATAGCTTTGATTTTATCTTACTATTTATTGTAACTTCTCATTAGAATCAACTTACATGAAATTTAAACTCATCAGCACATAAACCATCACTGTTAATATCATTCTCTGTTGCTTTATCTGAGGTGATATCCAGTAGCTCCCATTCACACATGGTGGCCATCAAACTCTCGGAGACTGTTGCCTTTATTTCTGCAGGTCTTCCAAGAAAAATCTTTATGTCCCTTGCTGTGCGGGGAAGAAAAGTAAAGAGAAAAATGCTGACTTTAGTCAGAGCTCACATTCAATTTAGATATAATTAAAAAGGGTGAAACTGATATGCATAATTGTTAAATGTTCTTACCAAAGTGCAAGTAGGGGTTGAAGGTATAAGAGCAGTTTTGTATGTTAAAGGAGAAGGTGCAGATATCAAGGTTACAAGAGCTGACAGCCTTGACAGGTAGACCGTCATCCACCGTACTACTACACAGGGAACAGGGCGTTTTTTTGTGAATAGATGTGTGAAATGAGGACATGGCATAAATTAAAGGCACTGTTGATGTTGACAAACAACCCCAACACTAACCCCATTATGTCACAGCGAAAAAGTAAAACTAAATTATTTTGTAAAAATACTTCTCGATGTGTCTTTTTGCACAATATTCAGGAGAACCATTTTCAAAATCCAAAAATTCAACATTCTCAAATCACGGGATTCGATTTAGGGTTTTTAATTAAGGGTAATCATATTCTCTTGTTTGCATATAAGTTAGATTTGTAATTTCAAGACAAAGGCACAGAGGATTTGTGGCATTTACAACAACAGAGTATCCCACATAATGCTGAAACATTCATTTTTAGAGTTTCTAGATGTCTGCTCTTTTGGAAATACTTGTGCGGAGTTTGAGATAAAGAGTAAATGATTTTGTACTTACAGCTCGTTGATTACAGGCTCTGGAACACACGATTTGTTTCCGGGGAGATGTAGCAGCTCAGTACGCCACTGAAATGGGTCCCAACTGACAAACTCATTGATCCAAGACTAAAACAACAAAATTGGTATCAGCACAAATAGCAGGCAAACCCCTGCAGGGCTACTAAAATTATTGCAGTACATAGTGCAATAATAAGTGAGGAGAAGTTCAGCCTTTTCATCCTGAAAGACCAGAAAAAAAAGTCTCTAACACAGAAAACACAGAAAGTCTCTCTTTGAATAAGTTTGAACTAGTTTGTGACAGTCCGTCAACTCAAGAGTTTCAGATACAATAGATACCAAAAGATAAAATCTGTATACACACTGTTGGGAAGCACTAACGGCATTGTAAATAAGCTCATGTGACAGGTGACATACCGCTCCTAGTATCTCACACAGAGCGACGAAAGTGCTGACATCGGTGGAATTTGTCATTTTCTCCACAGACCATATGTCACTTACTTCAAAGACTGGAGACAGACACTCCAGCAGGGCAGGTTTGTCTGGTGCAGAGCAGTTCACCATGTAAGCACTGCAAAGAGCTGATGAGGCAACAAAATCATGAATCTGAGTGTAATTACGTTGTAGTGTTTGGCTTGCAATGGGATTTGACTGAAATGAATTCAGTAGTTGTCAATTCAGTTGTCTCTCTCCAGATTTAATGCTCATACTTTTACTATATTTAACATCATTGATTAGCTACTGAACTACTGTTGTTAAAACTGAAACTCAAACACTTTCATTGTGCTTAACAAAACACATACCTGTCTTGAAGATCAAAATCATGGTTGGCTTGAGTGACGTAAGAAGCTCCTGTAATCACAATCAGGAGGATTTATGGATAAAAAATGGTAATAACATTTTGTATTCAAGTAACAGATATGCACTATTATTAGTATTTAACTTCAGCAGTAACACTTGTGACAATGTAACGAGAAAGAAGAATTCCTTACCATAATGTTGCGAGTGAAAGTGTTGTATTCCAGCTGTTTTTTGAATGGAAACTGTTTTATTTGGTATACTACAGAATAATCATCTCCTTAAATAATTGCCACATTAAAAAAAAAAAGTTGACAGCTGTATTAGTCAGCAGCAGAGCAAAGGTGTGTCTGCTGGTTATCAGGGAAACTTACTCTTGCAAGACTAAACTGCGAAGATATACATATTGTCACTAAACAAAGCGTGATGTGGACAAACCTTGGGCAAATGATGCGGAGCAGAAGGCAGGACAGCTGCTTTGCTTGTAGGTGTTTTCATACAAAGCACAGATAAACCACAGGTAATGTAAGGTACCTCAGTGTGTGACTTGAAAATGCTGAGGACTGACCACAGTAGCGTCAGTGTCACACATGCCCATCACAGGCAAATCAGAGAAACCCGTGACAAGCAGGTGTTAGTCTGCCAAACAAGCTTTTATTATTTTATGGAACGTGTTTTTTTAAATATATTAAAATTCACCCATTCGATGAGAACAAAGAAATAACCTGAGATGATACTACTACTACTACTAATAATAATAAAACAAAATTCCTCATGTCATCTTGGGTATACTTGCTTTGATTATAATCACTTTCTGTGTTTCTGCGTCACTACTGCGTCAAATTCTCTGTCGAATTTAAAATTTAATTTTCTTTTCTCCTTTATGAGTTATGTATCAAGATACTTTGTATCAGGTTGGATTTTTTTCTGCAAATTATTAGACATATTAATTTAAATAAAATACCAGCTACAGTGGGGCAAAAAAGTATTTAGTCAGCCACCGATTGTGCAAGTTCCCCCACTTAAAATGATGACAGAGGTCAGTAATTTGCACCAGAGGTACACTTCAACTGTGAGAGACAGAATGTGAAAAAAAAATCCATGAATTCACATGGTAGGATTTTTAAAGAATTTATTCGTAAATCAGGGTGGAAAATAAGTATTTGGTCACCTCAAACAAGGAAAATCCCTGGCTCTCACAGACCTGTAACGTCTTCTGTAAGAAGCTTTTCTGTCCCCCACTCGTTACCTGTATGAATGGCACCTGTTTGACCTCATCATCTGTATAAAAGACACCTGTCCACAGCCTCAACCAGCCAGACTCCAAACTCCGCCATGGCCAAGACCAAAGAGCTTTCGAAGGACACCAGGAAAAGAATTGTAGATCTGCACCAGACTGGGAAGAGTGAATCTACAATAGGCAAGCAGCTTGGTGTGAAAAAATCAACTGTGGGAGCAATCATCAGAAAATGGAAGACATACAAGACCACTGATAATCTCCCTCGATCTGGGGCTCCACGCAAGATCTCATCCCGTGGGGTCAAAATGATCATGAGAACGGTGAGCAAAGATCCCAGAACCACACGGGGGGACCTGGTGAATGACCTGCAGAGAGCTGGGACCAAAGTAACAAAGGTCACCATCAGTAACACACTACAACGGCAGGGAATCAAATCCCGCAGTGCCAGACGTGTTCCGCTGCTGAAGCCAGTGCATGTCCAGGCCCGTCTGAAGTTTGCCAGAGAGCACATGGATGATACAGCAGAGGATTGGAAGAATGTCATGTGGTCAGATGAAACCAAAGTAGAACTTTTTGGTATAAACTCAACTCGTCGTGTTTGGAGGAAGAAGAATACTGAGTTGCATCCCAAGAACACCATACCTACTGTGAAGCATGGGGGTGGAAACATCATGCTATGGGGCTGTTTTTCTTCCAAGGGGACAGGACGACTGATCCGTGTTAAGGACAGAATGAATGGGGCCAAGTTTCATGAGATTTTGAGCCAAAACCTCCTTCCATCAGTGAGAACTTTGAAGATGAAACGAGGCTGGGTCTTCCAACATGACAATGATCCAAAACACACCGCCTGGGCAACAAAGGAGTGGCTCCGTAAGAAGCATTTGAAAGTCCTGGAGTGGCCTAGCCAGTCTCCAGACCTCAACCCCATAGAAAATCTGTGGCGGGAGTTGAAAGTCCGTGTTGCTTGGCGACAGCCCCAAAACATCACTGCTCTTGAGAAGATCTGCATGGAGGAATGGGCCAAAATACCAGCTACTGTGTGTGCAAACCTGGTAAAGACCTATAGTAAACGTTTGACCTCTGTTATTGGCAACAAAGGTTATGTTACAAAGTATTGAGTTGTATTTTTGTTATTGACCAAATACTTATTTTCCACCCTGATTTACGAATAAATTCTTTAAAAATCCTACCATGTGAATTCATGGAATTTTTTTTCACATTCTGTCTCTCACAGTTGAAGTGTACCTCTGGTGCAAATTACTGACCTCTGTCATCATTTTAAGTGGGGGAACTTTCACAATCGGTGGCTGACTAAATACATTTTTGCCCCACTGTATATTATTTTGAAAAAGCTTTTGCCTCTGTGAGATGGGAATTTTTTATTCCAAGTAATGCTTAAATTTGGGTTTAATGGGTCGATCATTACAATATTGAGGGCTTTGTATAATAGTCCAACTGCAAAAATAAAGATCAAAGGTGAACTTTCAGATGCTTTCAAGCTTGAAAGGTCCACAAGACAAGGATGCCCACTGAGTCCACTCTGATTTGCCATTTTTATAGAGTCGTTGGCTCAAAGGATTAGGCAGAATGATAAAATAAAAGGGATTAATATTGCTGGAAGTGAGCAGAAATTGGCCTTGTTTGCAGATGATGTTTTGGTTTACTTATCAAAAAGTACTGAATCATTTATGGAGCTTATGTCAGTGTTAAAGGAGTATGGGTCCTACTCGGGATCAGTGTTGGTCAAGTTACTTGAAAAAAGTAATCAGTAACTAATTACTAATTACTTCCCAAAAAAAGTAATCCCGTTACTTTACTGATTACTTATTTTCAAAAGTAATTAATTACTTAGTCACTTAGTTACTAAGTTACATTTATAAAAACAATTTAAAACCTGAATAGGTGATAAAGCAATCAATCTTTCTACTTTTTTCTGCATAATCCATCATACAAAATGTAATCAAATGCAAAAGTCCCTTTTTAAAACTTGTTTTATTAGTTTTAGTCTTTTAACTTTATGCATCAAGCAAAAATTTAATTATATGCAACATTCTCTGACTGGAAGAAATTTGTTTAACATTTAAACTTATTTTCTGCACATTCCAGCACATAAAATAAAATATTTTTTGTGTTTACACTCAGTCTTTCAAATAGATGCAAGTAAAACACAGCAGAAAATAAATAAAGTCAAAGACTAGCGGTCCTGTTGCTCTATTTTCACCTGTAAAGCAGGAGTGGGGCAGGCGGAGGTTTACCCTGGTGCAGGTGTGCTGCAGCGGTCAGTGGAAGAATCCGCGAGTTTCTCTGTGAGTTTCCCATTACGTCGTAGCGCACTGTGATTGCTTGGAAGTTTAGGGGGTTTTTTTTCGCTGTAAAAAGAAGTTTTCTTCCCACGCACAACGGACACTAATGTTTTTGTGGAATCAAGCTTAAAGTAAGGTCAGTACTTCCACGCTTTAAACGCTGCATGCTCATACTCTCTCCCGCACTCGATATATTATCCATTGTTGATCTGCACACAGCTGTTGTCACAAACGTCGCACTTGCTTACGTCACTGTCACATTCTCGCAAAAAAAATCACGGTTTTAGTAACGCAGCGTTCCTACAGGAAAGTAATAGTAATCTAATTACCGTTTTTGCAATAGTAATCCCTTACTTTACTCGTTACTTGAAAAAAGTAATCGGATTACAGTAATCCGATTACGATTGCAGTTACGCGTTACTGCCCATCTCTGCTCGGGATAGAAACTGAATATACAAAAAACACAAGTTCTTAGTAGCTTTTACCCCCCCCCCCCCCCCCCCCAAATTTGCTCAGCAAACACAAACTAGGCTGGGACAAAAAAAATTATCAAATATTTGGGCATTAACTTATCAAAGGATATAACCAGTTTGGAAGAAATCAACTACTCCCCACTTAAAAAAGATATCATGGTAGATATTAGCAGATGGTCATTAACCCCTTCTCTAAGCGTCTCTTCTAGAGTAGACACCATAAAATGAATATGCTCCCAAAGATATTGTACTTATTCCAGTCTGTTTCTATAGAAAAACCTGACAGATACTTTGCAGAATGGGATAGGATCCTCTCTAGATTTATATGGGCGGGTAAAAAGCCAAGAGTTAAGTTTAAAACACTTCAGCTTCCCAAGGAAAAAGGAGGACTAGGCCTCCTTTGCCTACATGACTATCATAGGGCAACTCAAATAAGAAATCTGGTGGGCTGGTTTAAACCTGGATACTGTTCAAGATGGAAGGAAGTGGAATTTTTCTTGGGAGGTAACTTCCCTGTCGGGGCACTGATAGGTGATCCCTCAGAGTTACGATTCCCAGGCAACCCTTGGATAGTAAGCTCAATAAAGACATGGAAAAGAGTACTTAAAAAGTATCAATTAAAACAGAGGGCCAGATTCCTTAGTTGGTTTACATATGACCCAGAATTTTTGCCTAGTAAGACCGACTCGACATTTAAAACATGGGCTAATAAAGGCCTCACCACATACATTACCTTGTTGAAAGATGGAAAAGTGATGAGTTTCCAGGATCTTAAGAATAAGTTTGGGTTGCAAAATCAAGATTTTTTTTAGATATTTGCAACTGAGGGACTTCCTGAATAAAAAGCTAAAACATCCCCAGTTATCGACTGGGAATGAAGAAATTATTTATATATTCGAGAATGCATATAGAGATGCACCCTATCAAAACATTATTTCCAAGGTTGTATCCAAGATGGCCGACTTCTAAATGGCCACCATGGTCACCACCCATCTTGAGGAGTTTGCCCCCTCACATATACTAATGTGCCACAAACAGGACTTTAATATCACCAACCATTCCCATTTTATTACGGTGTATCCATATAAATGGCCCACCCTGTAGACTATTTTTTTAATGGAAAGAATAACTTTTAGGCTAAAGTTGCAGGCGGACTCATTTGAGGATTACTGGTTGAAATGGTTGAAATATGTACAAAATGGGAGGCCCGATTTTGTATAATCTCATTGTATTTTCTGGTTTGTTTGTTTTTTTCGGCTTTGTTTTGTTTTGCTTTTGTCCGTTTGTTTTTTTGTTTTATTTTGTCCCCCCCCCCCCACTGTAATTAAGTTGTATTGTTGTACATGCTGTATAAATAAGAAAAGCAATAAAATATAAATAATAATAATAAAAAAGAATATCCCATATAGCCTACCTTTGTGTTAAACAAAAACTACAGTGCTGAAACTGGAAGTTTTAAATATCAAATGGAAAGCAGAAGATGGTGCCATGATTGGCATAACGTCTCAAAGCTAAATTCCCTGTTTGAGCGTGATTGCTTTGGGACCTGTCTGTGTAAACTTTTTATGTTGTGTGGCTCGATAGGTTTGGTGCTCTGGCTTCCTCCCACAGTCTAAAGAGGGTTAAATGTATGATTCAAGTGCAGCTTGTAGTCTGAAGCACTTAGAAGGAAACATTATACTATATAATACCATTTATATAATCTACACAGGGATGTGATTGTGCGTTTTTAAATGAATGTCACTCACAAATTGAATTAAATTTTACAGACGTTTTATTTTGTATACAGTGGTTTCCTCCATTTAAAAATTGTACAGTACAACACAGAAGGGTAAAGATGAATGATTATAAATGCAGCAGAGCTAATTTAAAGTCCAGTATGAAACAACAATGCAAAATACAGTATAACTATACTATACATACTGCATAAATGTGCTCTAAGACAGTAGTTTTTCACACCATCTACAAAAATGACAAAATCTTGGTCCAAATCCACTAACATTCAACCCACTAGCACAAATGGAGAGCTTTAAAACACATGGCAGTTGTCTACTTATTGTATGAGTTCACCCAGATAATGATGATGGTGATAAAGCTGACTGAGATGAAGAGAATGTAGAGGCCAAACAGCAGGCGGTCTATGATGAAACCCACCTGCATCCACTCCTCTGAGCTTTGGCTGTCGTTTAGCTCCTGATCAACCTTCAGGCGAATGGCCTGGAGGTCCTTGCCCAGTTTCTTGAGTTCATACACAGCCAGGTCCTCCGCTGATTGCCCCTTTGGCTCTTGAAGCCCCACATAAGTTTCAATAGCTGCCACAGCAGTCCTGGTCTTAAGGTCTGTTTCTAAGCAAAGTGAAGAAGAAATATTCATAGTCACCTAATCTTGTAACCTTAGATTTCTAAACTCGCTACTTATGTTTGACATACCTGAAACTCTTGGCTTCTTATTCATTCGTGGCATACAAACAATAACACCCAGAAATTGCAGAACAAGGACTCTCATCCAGCGAGGGACAGGAGAGAAGTCAGCAGACCCACACAGCAGGTTGGTGATGAGGATTGTTTCCAGCAGACTGGCCACCATCAGAGCCAGGCAGAGAGAAAAGAACACGTCTACAGAGAGACGAAGGAACCCAGAAACAATACAAGTTTACAATGTCACAGTCTAAGCCACTAATCTGTATATTTTTATCTTAAAAGCTGTTCTTTAAATGCATATAGTTTAAAAAAAAGTGAACAGTATTTACAAATTTGGACATAATAATATTGATTTGACTATTTCACACATGTTATGTATGTGTATCTATAACAAGTATATAAGTATACAATGCTAATACTGCATTACAGTATGTATGTGAGTACAGATTTTCAACTTGACTCTATAAGATCGAGGTCTGATATGGGATGTAAGGGTTCCCTTAACTTTCTTTAACCAGTACGTTTCATATTATAGTTTTTTTTTAGTATAGGATAAGTTAATAATTAAAAAACATAACTACAAACAGTTTCAAGAAATCACCGTAGACATTTTGTTGAGTGTCACTAACTTATGAGGGGTATGGTGTTTCCGGTGACCGGCAGCAGGTCATTCATGATGAGCAGGAAGACGGTGTAGCCGAGGATGAGGGTCATCTTGAAGGCGGACCTGTCCACGCTCTGTGGTGGCAGCAGGAAGCTGAAGAGGTCGACTGTGATGAGAAAGCAGCTGGGGAGGAGGAGGTTGACCACATACATAGTGGCCCGGCGCTTCACTTTGATCTGTACAATAAGGGAAAACTTGGTCAGGTATGTTTGTGCTGTGAAATCTTCTTATCGTGACCAAGTGGATCGTGTATGTAAGCAAATCGTGATTTTAGCTGTGTTGGATTTACAAAACAGGCATTATAGACACATTAATACGAGGTATGTGAACAAGCCCAAGTATGTGCTCCTTTCTGCCTAGTTACAGCAGTTTATTGGCACTGCAATCCACCTACACGAAATTCAAGCTCATCATAATAATCACTGTCATCCTCTCCATCATGATTGAGTTTACTGGCGGTGATTTCCAGCAGCTCCCATTCACCCATGGTGGCCATCACACTCTGGGACATCTGTGTTATTAGTTCTGCAGATCTTCCAAGAGAAATCTTTATATCCGATGCTGTGCAGAGAGGAAAAGCAAAGAGGAAAATACTGAGCTAAAGGTGAGCTCACTAATTGTCCACATGTAATGTATATGTATAAAATATTTTCTGACCATCGTGCAAGTAGGAGTTGAAGGTATAAATGCAGTTTTGTATGTCGAAGGGGAAGGTGTAGATATTGAGGTTACAGGAACTAACAACTCTGACAGGTATAGCGAGATTCACTTGACCATTACTGTACAGGTACAGATAGGGAGCAGGCGGTGCCTTGTTTTCCTCCATACTGTAAGAACAATTAGAAAAATGATGGCGTGAATAACAAACATGGCACCTATTTAAACATTTGCTAAGAATTACAGTGTCTAGTAGTTAGACAATTATGGACCTATAAAAAACATAGCAACTGCACAGTTACATATAATAAAAATTGCTGAGAGATGACCAAACATTAACAAAGACAAATACAAAATGTTTTTATTATTAGGAAAATATAAGGAAAAGACTTGTTTTGGTGCCATAGATTATAATATGTGTATGCTTTGAGAGGCACAGGCTTGGTAATATATCACTTACAATTCATTGATTACAATATCGGGAATCCAAAATTGGCTTGAGGGAAGAGACATCATGTCTGTACCACACTGGACTGGGTCCCAGCTGACAAATTCATTCATCCACAACTAAAAGAACAAAACTCATGACAATGGATAGATCGCGCATGCTACACGTAATCATCATGTTTTAAAAAATATGATTATTCCTGTATCACAGAAGAACAAATGTAGCCGGATCATTGCAGTACTCACACACTGTAGCCAAATGTAAGCGGTCAAGAGTTGTGCCTTTTCATCCTGAAAGACAACCCAGTATATGCCAAGGGATTAAAAAACATTGGTGTTGCTATGGAAAGAGAATCATTTGAGCAATGTGGATATGGTTTATCCATTTCTGTAAGTATTTTGCCTTTACTTAAAGAGTTTTAGAGTGCAGTCTGTATACACACTTGTTACATTTTATGTGATGTGATGTTCTGATCGGTGAACATACCACCCCTAGAATCCCATACAGAGTGAAGAAAGTAGTGATATTGGTGCATGTTGACATGTTCCTAACAGGCCGTATGTCACTCAAGTCAAAGACCGGAGACAGCGCCTCCAGCAGGGCAGGTTGGGTTGGCTGAGAGCAGCTAATGGTGTAATTACTGCAAAAAGCTGATGAGACAATGAAATAATATTGAGTGTAATTATGTTGCAATGTTTGGCTTGCAATGAGATTTTCACAAGAAAAAAAAAAATCAGTGTTTATCTTGTACTTTGTAGAAATCATTTGGAATTTAATGAATTCTGTATTGATTTGAATTTCCAATTTATAACTCAGTACAAGATAATTTCACTAATCCTGAAGTTCTTTTACTCTGTTACACAAACATTGTTCTGTAGACACCAAAAACTTTCTTCTAGACTTTTTCTTTTTGAAACTGATGCTGACCTGTTGTTGAAAATGAAACTCAAATACTCTGTGCAATATCCCATCTACCCTCCCGTCATATTTCTTTTCAAGATTTTGTTATTTAATCACTAGTGTACATATATTTATATTTATAGATACATATATATTTAGTCATCTTTTCTCTTTTACCATGTCTCTCTAATATTTAGCTCCTTACTATTTTTATATTTTTATATTTTATTTTATTTCATTATATTTTATTATATTTTCTCCTACTGTATCATGCTGCTGAGTGACTGCTGCTCGTCAAACACATTTCATTGCAATGTTGACCCTGTGCTAACTTGCATATGACAAATAAAACTGAAAACATAGTATGGTTCAGAAACTTCTTACCTGGCATGAAGATACTGAGGGAAATAATCAGTGTAGACTTGATTGATGACAGGAGACCCTTGAATAAAAGCAAGTACAATCAAAAGGTCTGATGGTTAAATGATGAAATGTTTAAATAAAGTAACAGAGGATGTATTGAATTGGTGGTGCTGTATTGATCCTAAGGAATAACATAACATAAACACAATGCAGGTATACCTTACCATTTTGAAAGTGAAATTGTTGTATTCCAGCTGCTTTGGAAACTGTTCTTTGATATACTCGTGAATAATCTTTAAAAAATGGACACATTCAAAAAATTTTGCTGCCAGCCCTATTAGTCAGCGCCTACAGTCCTAAAGTGTGTCTCTACTTATCTGGGAAACGAACTCTCGCAAGTCTAAAGTCAGCCTTCATGGCCAAGATATACATAATGTCACTAAACAAAACGTGATGTGGACAAACCCATGGAAAAGTTGTGGAGCAGGCAAAACTAAAGGCTGGCAAGTGCTTTGCCTGTAGGTGTTTTCAGACAACATGCAGATAAACCACAGTTTATGTACCTCAGTGTGTGACTCGAAAAATGTTGAGGACTGACCGCAGCGATGTCAGTGCCACACCTGCTGATCACAGGCAAATGAAGAGGTGTCGCTGTGTGACAAACAGGTTGACTTTGCTTTCATGCAAAACCTCCTATCAGATAACCTTTTCCTTTTTTCAACAATTGTGCAAAGAAGAGTGGGCCAGAATTCCTCCACAGTGACGTAAAGAAACGCATCAGCAGTTACCACAGATGCTTGATTGCAGTTCATGCTGCCAAAGGATGACATAACCAGTTATAAGGTTTAGGGGGCTTGCACTGATGTTTGAATATCTTTTTTTAAATCATGAAAAACAGTAAGTTATAATTTAAAGGCAGATTTTTATTTATTCTTTGTATTATCTTTGTCTGCACTACAAACACGTCATAAAGGCAGTTTAACTACAGTTGCAGGATCAGTAAACATGATGCACTAAAGTCTCCTCTTGCACTGACGAGTTACAAAAAAATGGAGAAATAAAATACATTTCCAGAAGATTTTCATTTTTTGTATTTTTGTAAGAAAACAATATCGTCTGAGACAACAGCACGTGTTCAGCCCCCCTTTTTTTACAATTAAAAAAGTAACATAAGAGAGAGTGTACTTATTAATATTCATGAACATGCTCATGTTTGTTCTTAAAATACCAATCCAATAATATCTTTGCATATTTTTTCTTGAAGAATGGTGTTTTTTTCTCTTTGAAAAAAATACTCATTGTAAAACAATGTATTATATTTACCAAAATTCATGGTATGTCATGCTTCACGTGTCAGCTGTGTGTGTGGCTCTAAATCACTTTAAAAAAGAAGATGTTGCCCACCTCTCTTGAACAATAATGTCATGCTTATTTTTTTCATAAAGATGTATTATTTATTTACAAAATCAGAAAGTACAAATTTAAATGTGAAAAGTGACTCCTGTAGACCTTCATGTCATATTTAAATCTT
Source organism: Neolamprologus brichardi (assembly GCF_056152115.1). Classification (NCBI taxonomy): domain Eukaryota; kingdom Metazoa; phylum Chordata; class Actinopteri; order Cichliformes; family Cichlidae; genus Neolamprologus; species Neolamprologus brichardi. The sequence goes on along the minus strand of NC_142118.1, from coordinate 35,731,143 downwards.
GACTTATTTAATTCATTTGTAACAGTAAATGTATGAGAGCTTTTGTGCTAAGGAACGTTTTTAACAAACAAAGCGATATATTAGCTAAAGCTGTCTGCTACCAAGCGCAAATAAAGGATAAATACAACAATGTGCATCTGCTTATTACATAAAAGAAGAATAAAATAAAACAGAATGAAAGAATGCAAAGTTATGATCGAACAGAAACAGGCTGACTTTAAAAGCAGCTCATTTTGTGCACACGCCTTTGATGCACCCCTCACAATGTGTGGGCTCATGCGGGCTGTCGACGTCAAAGCTTCTGAAATACCGATTCCGTCCACCAGGGTTTTTATTGTAGCACTTTTGTTTTATTTTCTCCACCAGATTCTCCATGAGGATGTGCACATTGTCAGATTCCACGCTGGGATTCTCCATTGGAGCTTCGGAGCACACCTTGCAGTTCTGGCGTAAGGGCCTCACCTTGACAGTGCCCTGCCCGTTTTTCAGGCGCATGTGGAAGAGCACCTTCACCTTGTTGGAAGGCCATTCTCTTCTGCACATGGAACATTTAAACCTTGGAAATGAAAAAGAGCATGTGTTACTTTACTAGAAGAGTCTAGAGTGATTACATGATTATTTTAATACGAGTTTAAACTTGCATCGAATTGTTTTTTAACGAGATGGCACCCACACAAGGACGTGAAAGGAAACAAATGATGTCAGCTCCATCTTACATCTTCAGTTTTAGCGTTGCTAGTCTAAAAAATATGCTCCCATCATTGAAACTCTGGAATATTCTTTTTACTTTTAATGAACTAAGGCTCGTTAGCAACTACATTTATTCCCTCATCTTTAATGTTGCAATCCTCATGCACAGTAAGCAACTATAATGCAACTATATTTTTATATATTAACCTATGAAACATACCATACTGAATATACAAACCACACTGACCTTGCACCTGTGTTCCTGATGTACTGCTTCCAGCCCATGACTGGGTTGTCAGGCTCAATATTTTCATCATACTCTAAATACCAAGAGTCTCCTCGTTTAAGACTCTGTGCTTTAATACGAAAGATACGTATCCATTCAGGTGGCAGCATCTTTTCAGTTAAAGTGGTCGCTGGTAGCTGAAGAAGAAGGATAACTCTAACAGCTGATGTGTGCAGTAAACAAACAGCTGGTGAGAATGAGTCATCCTCCTCAAGCTGCGAACTTTGACTGTGGCTCTGTCAGAAGAGTTTGTGGGGAAGACAAAACTTACAACTGTAAAACACGCTATCTTAAGTTTCAGTTGCAGTTTTGTACAATCGATACTGGTGCACCTGAAGACTGAGAGAAATGAAACTGAAAGCGTTTCTTGTTAAGCAACACTGACATCTTCTGGTTGCTCGCCATGCTCCTCTTTGCCCAGGTAGACTCAGAAGGCTTTTCTGTATCGCTATACTTTTTGCACACAGTGTGGCGAAAATGTGCAAAATGTTTTCACTGTGTATAAAAAACAGACATTAGTGAACATTAGTGGAAAAAAGAGCTGATAAAAAACATTAGTGAACACGTGATTCTTATCATCGTGCTTATAACTCAACTCTACTGATTTTGTTTTTCTTTTTGTAGCTTCTCCCTGGTAGCAGGTAGCTCTGCATATGTCTGTGCGCATGTTCAAGCAGGTAATCGTTTACTTGTTAAGCAAATGTGTGAAACTCTACACTATGGAGTCATTAATTATAATAATGTAGAATAAGAATATATAACATTCATTTATTTATTTGCTTTTTCTGGTAACATAAGAGCAAAAAATATGTTAATTTTACATTTTCACCACTTGTATTTATTTATTTTGCCAGAGTGAGAATATTTCACTCAAAGTAGTGACTGCAACAAATGCGTGCACAAAGGCTACGAGTATAAATACAGTCTGAATTCCCACCCAGGGAGAAGTGTGGAGGGCAACAAAAACCAGCAGGTTCCAGTGTTGCTAGAAAACATTTCAGTTTCATTTCACGTACAATCTAATGATTCGCCATCTAATATTCTGATGTTCATTGTGTAAACCATAACAGAAACTTAAGGAAGCCTGCTTTGCACTGGTAGCTTTCGGTTTCCTCTCAGCTGGTACAGCCCTATTTAAAGTTCGCAGCTTGAGGAGTCATTCTCACGAGTTCCTTGTTTACAGTACAGATCAGCTGTTAGGGGTTTCTTTCTTCTTCAGCCGATTTAATTGAAAAGATGTCACCAGAATGGGCACAAATCTTTCAGATTAAAGCAGAAGATCTTAAGCAAGGAGACTCTTGGGAATTACAATATGATGCAAATATTGAGCCTAATAACCCAAACTTGGACTGGAAGGAGTACATCAGGAACACAAGTGCAAGGTCAGTATGCTGAACAACTGTGAATTACTGCAGCTGGTTTGCATTTAGTATTTGCATGAGTGTTAATATTTACACTATTGTATATTTGTGTTACATTAATATGCCTTACATTATGTAATGTGCGTGATAACAGTACAACATCAATACATTTTAGTTATTAAGGAATATTTGTTCATTCCTTGTTTGTTACAATTCCAGAGTTTGAATGATGGAAAATAATTGGAAGTGGTATAAATACAATTTTACCAAAAAAATACAGATTTTAGTCTACCAATACTTGCCTGGAAGAGCTATTCTAGCGATTCTAGCTCTATCTGGTATTATGTAAACTGGAATAAGTAACATCAGATGGTTTGTTTTCCTTTTATGTTCTTGTTCCTCACTTTTCAAATGTCATTATTACACTATTAATTAGCCAAAAAGCTAATAATTTGGTCTGCTCAGTTACATCTAAAAATATATTTATTAGATTTTCCTCTTTCTTTTTATGACATGTATTGTATTACTGTGGTGGCACATCACTGTCACACTGTAATGAATATACTAAGGTCATATTCACCTATCCATCCACAAGTTTTCACTGACTATTCTCTAAATAAAACAAAAAAGCTGAGTAAACATAAAAAGCACAAGCTTCTTCTCTTTGAAATATATTCAACTTTCATAGCTCAATAGTAAATTTTTTAACAAATTTAAACATAAACATCATATGAATCACACATTGATCTGTCAGAGGGGACACAGTTAAGCATGAGAAGCTCAGTTATATCTCCTCCCACTGCCCTTGTAAATGCATTTGATTCCACCCAACATCTGAGTGCAACACATAGGGCAGCTATCAGCTTTTACACAAATCATGAGTTTAGTGCAAGTTTGTGTGGTTAAATGAAAAATTCTGAATTTTTTAAAAGTAATTTTGACTTCTACTGAAACAGACATGCTCTTTCTCTTTTTTAATTTCAAGTTTCAAATGTTCCATGTGTCGAAGAATGTGGCCTTCCAACAAGGTGAAAGTGCTCTTCCACATGTGCCTGAGAAATGGGCAGGGCACTGTCAAAGTGAGGCCCTTACGTCAGAACTGCAAGAAGTGCACAAATGCTCCAATGGAGAATCCGAAGATTGAATCTGAGAACATAAACACCCTCATGGAAAAACTGGTGGAGAAAATCAAACAAAAGTGCTACCATGAAAACCTTGAGGAAAGCAACCGACCTTTCAGACTCTATGAAGTCAAAAGTCCCCATGAGCCTGGACACTGTGAGGGGTGCATAAAAGGAGTGTGTAAAAACAATCTGTAGTTTTAAATCTATTTACCTATATTATCAATATCTGATTCAGGGGCTTTAATTATTATGCTAATTATTATGCTGTTTGCCTCACATAATGGTAATGTTAGTGCTCAGTCATGACTTCAAAGCTGAAGGGTATACAATTCACAAATTCTGCACAAGCAAAACATGAAGTCCATTTGTGATTAGACATGTGAAAACTTATTGTTTACAAACAAAATGCACATAAGTCAAAATTGTCTACTATCAGTAAATGTAGCATGATGTTTACAGGAGTCACTATGTCAAAATGATTTGTAAATAAAATAAAAAAAAACATAGTGGTGAGGTTGCAATAAGATATATATAAGATATAAGATATAATAATAATTTATGATATTGTTTCTTCTGTTGAATGCATTGTTGTTGAGGTGGATAGTAGTTTATTTATTTATTTGTCTTCTGTTTAATGAAGTAAGCTAAATGACATGAAAGATCATATACAAATGTATATTATTATTATTAATATTTATATTTTTCTTTGTCCCCTGTTGGCCTGAAGTGTTCTATATAACGAGCAACTGAAATGAAACAAGTGCATCTTTGTGCCTCTTTGCTAACAACCTCTGTGATTTAAAGTAAGAATAAAAATTGCAAAAAGATGCAGATTTTGCACATGTAATGACACTATTTAGCTAGCATAAATTAAAAATGAATTAAAACTTTTGAAATCTCTGTTGAAAATGTGTCTGCATCTGTATATTGTCAGAGCTGGAAGTTGTTCTTTAAAGACAAATTTACTCACATCTTATCATTTTTGGGTCTCTTTCTTCAGATACGTTGAGCAATGGGAAGCATGATTTGATCAGGCTGCAGCTAAAAGGCCTTAGAACCAGCTGCATTCAGAAGTCACACAGATACCATGAGTAGCCCAGTAGTTGAAATTATTACAGATGTAATAAAAACATCATTTTAAGACAGTGTGAATCATGTATGAGTAAAGGCAGTAACACATCACTAATGGGGACAGAGTATAAATGCATTAGGTGGACACAGAAACGATTTCATAAGTAGTAGAAGGTTTATGTGTTTAGGTTTACAAGATGGTGAAGGAAGGCTTGCAGACAGCTGTCCACATGTTGTAGCTGTTTACAATCACCAGGGGGCAGTGTCACTGACAACCGGTTTGAGGCCTACTACAGTTTCTACTGCTGTTGATCTTTCAGCTAGTCACCGAGAAGAGCGGAGTTAAATCGAAACTGAAATCGAGTGTTAAAAACTGTGAAAAGTGTCCAGTAGCGCCATTATCTGTGATTTTCGTGCTTTTTTTGATCAACTTTAATGTAAAAACGGAAGAAAAACGAACCGGTTAGCTAAGCGGTACTCTTATTTTGAAACAGGAAACAAGGGAAAACGTCGCCATGGTTACGGGTAGCATTTGGCTAGCTTCTTAAAGACGCTCTTCACATTTATTTGCTCGATACTGTAGTTTGAGTACTCATATACCATGGGGGAGTCCGATACTTACCACATACGACCCAATCATCAGCAGAAGTGAGTTGATTCATGTGGTTAAACGGCTTTTTTCCCAGACAAGTAAAGAAAACTTAATTTAGCCTTTTAGCTAGCTGATTCGCGGTCTACTTTTAGCTGCGCAGTTGTTCCAGCCTTGAATAAATGACATCTAACGTCAAACTTAATTTAGGAGTATAAATACTACCATTCGTCAATCAAAATAATGTGGTTACGTGTGCAAACTTGAATTTTTAACCATAGTTTAGTCTGTTACAGCGTTCTTGCAGATTTATCTGCAGGAACTGTATCCATCTTTCCTGTACAATGCAGATGTACCAGTGCATTCAAATGTGATTATTTTAGGCATGTACTTACAATATACAGTGCCATAGGTAAATAAGTTTAAAATGCAAATGAAAAAAACTTATAGCCTATTGAATATAGAATGTATTGTTCACATGACGTTTATTAGCATGCATGTTGCCATTATTAAGATATTTGTGTATCAGAGGCTCATTGTGCTTGTTGGAAGGTTCATTTGCTGTCTTGTTGTTTTCCTGTAAATCTTGCAGGTTCAGGCCAGCTGTTGTGAAGGAGTGTATTCGTGAAATTGTGAGGGAGCGACTGTCTGGGGTGCAGTACAATCCAGAGGAAGTCCCAGAGCTGACCCGTTCACTGGCAGACTCTGTGAAGGACAAAGTAAAGAGTGAGTGAAGCATTGTCGCTCTCATGTGCTGTCAAAAGGACGGAACATTCAATTATTTCTAAAAATTTTAGCCGCAGCTTATAATGACCACTTTAATTATAGAATGTGGCAACCATCTGTGTATCTGTTTAAATGACAGTAAACTTGTGTTTCACGTAGAGGAACCCAGGTGTCATAGGCACTTTTTTCCAAGTAACTGAAAGGTTCCTTCAAACGGCTGTTTTCTGCATTTCCACTGTGGTACTCAGACCTGTAAAGATGAGGCATTTTAATCTGCTGCATGTAAATTTTTTCATGCAGCTACCACTACATCTCAGGCCAATATGTGTCATGATTTCCAGCTTCAGTACTGTGCAGAAATCTTGAGTCAACCCGCATTTCTTCATATTTTTCTTCCTAGGAGCCAAACATTTTTACATTTTTAAAAACTGGTCCTGAGCAATAGTTCTCCAGGCTTTCTGAATGCCATGGCCAGCTTATTCTCTCATTTTCAGTCCAGTCCTTTTTACCTGACCATCTGCATCATTTTCGTAATTTTTTTGTTAACTACTTAACACTGATCTATAAACCTTTCAGGGGATGAACCAGTGTTTGTGTCTACTTATAACAGAAAACTTTTTAAATTGTGTCTTTAGACACTTTGTTACAAGCAGCCTGTCACAAAAACACATGATTGTTCCCATTACTTTAGTTGAATATAAGAAAAATGAACATATAATTTGACAGGCATAAAATATTTTTTGAGCCAACATGGTGATTCCCAACAAGTTATTTTATCAAAATCAAGTATATCTTAGCATAGTGTCCAGTGTGCTAGTATTATATTGGGGAAACTGATGAAGTGGAAGATAAAAGAAGACGTGCCAGGTTTAAAAAACTATGTACAGCAGATGAACTGTATCTGAAAGTCATTAAGACATCTTTAGGTAAATAAGGTTTTTTCCTTAAGAAGTTGGAAAAAAATCCTGCAGAGACCTGACACAGGACCTGAGAGATGGAACTGCCCCTTCTGCTGATCCATCTGCTCTTCACTGAAGGTTCATCAGAAATGGTCTCACTGAATGGTGGCTGTCAGGAAGCCATTCTTTAAGAAAGGAAAAAGAGAGAAAAGGCTGGAATTATGCCAAATTACACAAGATCTGGACTGAAAATCAACATGTCTTAATGAGTAATGAATCCAAATTTGAAATTTTTGGTTCAAGCCATCAGTATGTATAGACAGAGGACAGTCAGAACAGAGACACAACAGTGAGTGTGTTCACATCTATAAGACACGGTGGAGGCTCTGTCATGGTTGGGGACTGTATTTTTAGCCAGTGGTGTTGGGGATCTATCTTTTTCTATCGATGTTAGCTTTTTGATGCGTGTTGACTTATTCAGGGCTCCAGTACTACAATGGTTTGAATGCAAACATTTCTGAAAGTTTCAGCAGTGGAAATGCAGCAATGACAAGACTAAAAGGGTTGTGGATCTTCACAACAGCTTGTTGGAGCCATAAATGTATAACACCATAAATTCCTGGCCCCACAATATTAATGAATTATTTCCCATTTAAACAAATTTGATTAGTAAAAAATATTGACTAATATTTATATTACAGTATTTTTTTCTTTTGGATGTACATATAAAATACTATCCTATTCTCTTTGTGAACAGATTCAGGATTCGACAAATATAAGCTTGTTGTGCAGGTGGTCATTGGAGAACAGCGAGGGCAGGGAGTCAAGTAAGTCTTCATTTGGTACTGGAAACATTAGTCTTGCTCTTGACTTTCAGAAACTAACTTTGACACAGGGATTACAGTTAGGTCTCAGGGCTCAGTGTATTTTTTGGACATGTCATATGTTGTACCAGAGAACGGAGACCGGATCATTCAGGTTATTATCAAAGATCTGCTCTTCATATTTACATCATCAGTATCAGCAAACACCTGATTAAGGTAAAACTGTAGTGATTCAAAGTTTCTAAAAATTTGAAGTATCAGTAAAAGCAAACGGTAGGACCGTCTCAAGAAGACACAACCATTATTTTACATTTTTTCAACATATATATATTTTTTTAAGTAGTTCAAACTTTAAGATTTTCTTAGCTTGGTCTCTGTTTGTTTTTTTTTTCTCCCCAGGATGTCTTCCAGGTGTTTTTGGGATGCTGACACAGACAGCTATGCAGAGGATGTTTTCATGAATGTAAGTGCTCAGCTCAGTCACATGTTCATCACTCGAGAGTCCGCTTCCTAAAAAGCACTCTGATTGTCCCTCCACAGGACAGCTTGTTCTGTGTGGTAGCAGTTTTTGGAAGCTATTACTACTGAGGAAGAGAGGATGGACCACAGGAAAAAAAGACTTTTACATGAAAATGAGCTGGCCTCAACTAAAGAAGCGACGCACATCTGGTCTTTAAAATGAAAAACCTCAGTGAGATTTTGTGACTTATTAAGGACAAAGACTTGTTATGGCTTTTTTTTTTCTTTTTACCTCAAAACATTGTAATTGTATAAAATGATAAATATATTGTTACTGTATACAAGGTTACAATACTTTATGTTCACTTGGGTCTATTATATTCCCAAGTTACTGTTTATGAGAATAACATCTGAGCTCTGTGAGTTCTCTGAAAGCTGACTGCTTTCAATGTGCAGTTTCCAGCATTTTTTAATACATGTAATAATATGGTCATCTGCTCTATGCACAGAGAAAGGCCAGGCAGGTTTATTCCAAGCCAAAAGCCTTTAAAGTGTCATTGTCTTCATACAGTTTCACAAAAGTCTTTAGTTTGTTTTATGCAGTAAACCTAACAAATGAATAAAGGTCAGATTTAATATATTTGGTGACATTTTAATTTTTCACCTCTACACTTATTAATATAACTTTATTTATCCCACACTGCTGAAATTCAACTATCACAACAAAAAGTGAATTAGAGACATACAAAAGGCTATTGTTGGTATAGGAAAATGTTATTGTGAAAAAACAAAAGATTGTATTATTTCGAGCAGTTGAGTGAGCAGAACTGGTCCAGCAGAGGTCAGTATCTGCCTGTAATTGCCAAAATCCAGATGCACGGATTTTTATTTTTATTTTTTTTAATTAAAGTTATGTGTGTTCGGGTGGGAACCGCCACGAGTCCCGACTTCGTCAAAGGAAAAACAAATTGTTCAGCAGTTTGCGGCGGGACTCCTGGTCCCTGTTTCTGCACAGAACACGAAACAACTCGGAAACTGTTTTAGGTCCTGGTTGGATTTAGCTATAAGAAAAAAAACTTCATGCAGTCTAAGATGATGGAGTTAGTTTAGGAAACCTCGGTATGAATGTCTATCCATGTGAAATGGCAGACAGGAAGGGCCTGCGTTAACTGGTCAGCAGCTTTCAAAATAAGAGCTGAGAGACTGTCTAAGTATGTCCAAGATGAAGTAAAAGAAATCATGAATTGCCTAGGAAACCCACCTTCTGTAAATATACAAAACATTAACAAATTATTCTTAACTATATATTAACATATATTCATTAAGTGATGCCGTTTTGAACAGTGATGGCATCAAGCTGAGAGCTAATCCCATATGGAAAAGAAATAGTAAAAACTTATAGGACTTAACTCATGAAAGTGGCCACTTTCTCATTACTTTCATATATTGTTTTAGTAAGTATCCAAAACATACAAGTTTCATTATATAATTTTTCAAGGGATCTTATATCTGATTTTACTCTTGTATGCTTTTCATGCAAGTTTCACACAAGACAGATACAAATTTTATAAGATTTATATATATCTTTTCCATATGGGATTACACAAGGCTTCTGACAAACAGGTCATAAAAGAACAGGAAAAGATTTAATTTGTGTGTTTATAAGTTGTACCTTTAAATGCTTAGTTTTATTTACTGATGCAGGAAATTTATGAACCATTTTATGTTATATATTGTGTTAAGCATTGAATGTTCTTGGATTGAATAATTCAAGCTAAAATTCATTGATGTCAACACATTTTTCTGTCTGGTTGTTCAGTGTTCCTTTGGTTCCTGAATCAAAGTCAGTCTGACTGCGATCTAGTGCATCACAGATTCAGCCATCGTGAGTTTGTTGGCTTATTGCGAACATTATTTCTGTGGTGTTTTCATTATTGTGATTATTTAATGGCACTTTCAGAAGTGAAGGGATCATAGCTTTGCATGCTCAACTGTCTTTTCATCCTTTTATGTCAAAGACAAATGGACTGTATAAAGCTGCAGAAGTAATATTGTGTGTGGATAGAACAGCACCATAATCAAACCGTACCTGAAAAGCTTCCCTGTACTTCGTGACCATGTCATTACGTTTACGTTTACATTACCATTTATTTTCTTCATCAAGCTGGTTCCATCACTTTGTAGCTTGAATTTAAAATGAAACGAAACGTTAGCTAATTGTTAGCTACTGGGTCATTAGTACCCATGATAATTCTAAATTAAACTCTTTAGCATTTAGTTTTAAAAATATGGCATAGTGTCATGTCTAAAGTCTTTTTTTTCCGTCTTGATGACATGTAGGCATCTTCCATACTTGTGCCCAGAAGTCTCCCTGGACTGTGGCCAGAAGCAGTACTGACACCCTGTCTACACTCATAGCCCCCTGGCTTCTTATTGTAAATAAAGTGAATTGCAGGTGTTTCTGTCTGTGTGAAAAACATGTAACATCTTCGTTCAACAAAATCCATAGGTGTTTAATTGGACTGAGATGTGGTTTCATCTGCCCTTTGGATGGAGGCTTTGTCAGTTTGGAAGCAAATTCTCACATCAGGATAAACCTGTTCAGTAACGGAAAACATTGGATTACAGATAAAGTTTTTATTGATTTGCAGTGACACTTATATCTAAGGAAAGAAAAAGTCAACCCGTCACAATATCCACCACAGCACAACAAAGTCTCAGGAAGCACTCAGGACAGGGGTCAAGGGTTAAGATGTTTCCTTTAAGTCTTTTTTCTGTCCGCAATTTAACATTTTAGGGACTATAATATACCAGTTTATACTAACATATACAAGATATGGGACTGTTGTGCAATAAAAGGTTAGTAAACGCCAGATGATTGCATTACACAGTTCAGGCTTGTTTTTGCAGTAGAGAAACTGGAATTAGCAGAAATGGTTGTTATGGGTATATGGTACACTGGTTATTAAAAAAATGGTACAAATGATACAAAACATTCTAAACTGACTAATTAGTTCATATTTGTGGCAGGGATAGCTCAGTAGGTAGAGTGGTTGCCCCATGATCGGGAGGTCGGGGTTCGAATCCACTGAATGGTTACCCTGCGGTACCCCTGAGCAAGGTACTGTCCCTACACACTGCTCGCCGGTGTGGCTGCCCCACTGCATTACTGTTATTTTAAAATAAACTATAGTTTACAACAACAACAAAAAAAGAAATACCAATTTGATGGCAATGATAAAAGTGCCATAATGGCATTTAAAACAATAATAAACAAAACCATAAAGTCCACACGTTACACAACACTATACAAAATAGCTTAGGTTTAGTTAAATGTATGGCTTTTGGTAATTATTTGGTCACCTAGCAACAATCCACAAAAAATGGTGCATGCAGTGACTTTCTTATTTTTCATACAGTCAATATAACTCACGCATGCTGCAGAAATTGTGAAATGCATATGAAGACAGATATCCACCAGATAAATGAAATATTTTTTTTTTCTAGAAAATTGAAAAATGTACATTTCTTTGCTTAAACAGCCCACCTGTCTCTCGTCCTCAAAACTCGGAGTGCCAAGCAACCTTCAAATGTTTAAGCTGTTCCAGAAACTCAGTTGGGTTTGCTTTTGGAGCTCTGAGATTAGGGGTCTCTCACCAAAGCAGTATAGTTTACTGGGATTATAGGACAGACCTTTAAACTGTGGCCACAGGTATTACATAGAGGTGTAACTTTAAGCCATCACCCTGGTTCCATTAAGATGACGCTGGCCTGAGTGACCTGGATTGTGGCTATAAAAGGGAGGGTGAGTGCTTATGATGAGGGAAGCTTCTTCCAGAAAATCCTAAAAAGCTATTTCAAAGGCTTACTTGTGTTCCTTAGCCAGACTGCTCAACTGTCTTCCTCCAGTCTCTCTGTGTATTCTGTCATCTCTTGGGCTGCTCTCAGATATTAATTGAAGCTGTTTAAGTCACAGGTTAACTGATCAGCTTATGATCAGCTTACCACTAACATAATTATTTGTTATCCTGTGAACAGTCTGTAAATCTTAAGTGTGAAGAAGGTAAGGCCAAGTCAAACGTGCACAAGGTTGTCACAGTTGTCTTTGTTGGTGTGCTTGTGTAGTAGTTGGGTTCTGCCAGACATCAACGGAATGACAAATAACAACTTAGACTGCACGCTAACATAATGACTTCAGGGCCTTGCATTACTTTGCCAGCCCAGCACAACACCAAACTTGGTAACTTCTTTCCATTCAGAAAGGAAATACTGCAAACATTGTGAGACAAAGCAGAAGAAGCTTAAGCGCGTTGGTATTTGAAGCACCTCAGGACTGCTTTTTCTCATCAGGCTGGGTCATGTTGAAGCAGACAGTTACTTAAAACCAACAACACTGACACATTTTTTCAGAGATAGGAAAGGCTTTAGGAGTCTGGGGAAAGGCATTTAGACCATCACCGACTACAAACACCCACCAGAGACCTTTGACAGTAACATTGCTTCCTTTTCCTCCACTCAGCTCTCACCCACCAGGGCACACACACACGCACACACACACATGAAAAAATAAAACTTATGTCAGAATGCTGTTCATAGACTTTAGCTAGGCATTCAACACAATCATCCCCCTTGGAGTTAGTATGCAAACTGGACCCGCTGAGCCCGAACACCTCACTTTATAATAGACCTCATCAATGGGGGACCACAAGCACTTTGGGTCGACAACAACACATCGACCACCATCACGCTGTGCACTGCAGTCCTTCAAGCATGTGGTTTCATTAACTTTGTGGATGACACAAACGTAATGTGGTCTCACCAAAAAAACAACAAAAGGGATTGTTCTGCTGTGGAAAGGGTGAGCAGAGGGGCCAACCAACTGGTCGTGTCGTACAGTGGCAATAATGACTTCTTAAATGTGGAGACAACAAAAGGGATTGTTCTGCTGTGGAAAGGGTGAGCAGCACCAAATTTATGGATGTGCAAAACACAGATGACCTTTCCTGGACAAACAAAAATGCATTTATGGTCAAAAAAGACAGTACACACAGTAAACTTCCTCTGCAGATTGATGTGAGCGAGAGCCCCGGTGCTGATTCTGTGCTCCTTCTACTGAGGCAGAATTGAAAGCATCTTGACTACCTACATCACTGTGTGGTTCAAAAAATATACTTCCTCCAACCACAGCAGCGCCATTTACTGCAGTGCACAGAAAATATTGCCGGAAAGCTCACTGATGTCCCCCTGGTCTTCTTCATGGACTACTTCGTGGGCTCAAACCTTTACTGTATGTCAAGAGATTTATTCTAAAAGACACTACTTCAGCTGAGAGTCAGAGACTGGAGACACAAACGCTGCAGTTTTTACTTGCAAGGGCGGTCACAGAGCGCTCACATCAGAGTGGGTGCCCTGTGAAGTGCGCTCTGTTACCGCTCTGGTCTTTATTTATATACAAAAGTAGGTGCATTCGTTTATCCGGTCGTTAAGTGATGACGTGACGAATCCTACTTCCGGGCCTAAAGTAGTCTGCGTTTAATATGGCTTTTGTGTTGTTAACATGTTTAATGTTTTGTATTTTCTTCTATTTAATCTCAAAAAGCTCCTAAAACAGTCAGTGATCACTGTTGACCTCCCTCGGCTTTTATTACCGCTAATCATTTATTTAAGATCAGTTTTTAAAACCTTAGGTTTTAAACCTACAGCCCAGCCCATGCAGCAGTATATGAATGACTAACCTCGTATTTTGGATGGATTATCTCAATTGTTCTCCTGGCTGAAGTTTCGTCCTTTTACAGCATCCTGCCATGTGATTACATTTGTTCCTGACCACCGAGAACACTCATGTTAACTTTTATCAAGTGGAAAAAAAGTTAGCTTGTTTATATTATGCTAACATAGCTGTGTCGCTAGCGGTCACGTAGCACATCATTATATACCAGCTAGCCAAACTTCAGTAACCCTACAAACGTCACTGCTGTTTCGTTTTCTGTCTTCTTTTATTTTGGAAGTGATAACAGAGCTGTACGTTTGAATTTCTTTCCAAAACCCCGCAGTCAGGATGCTATATTGTATTTAGATAGAAGTTAGCGAGCTAACTTCCTGCTAACTTCTAACTCTGTTAAATGTCATAAATACCGTTTTCATGGATGCCTGGATGTTAAACTCAATTGTTACACCTGGTAGAGCAGAACGCTGATCATTTTATTAAAGATGAAAGACTTTAGACAGTTTTTCAACTCTCAGTAATGCCATAGTGATCGTTTGATATATGGACCTGCAGCGGAGTTTAGGCCCAGACACGGCTAGTGACGTCAGACTTAACGACCGGATTACATTGGAATGTGGATGTGTATATGTGTGTGTGCGCTTGTGTGCGTGTGTGCCAGGAGAGGCTTCTCTACCTGGCACAAAGTGAAACTGCTCGTTAAGCTCTTATCTAGCACTAATAGGTACTGCTCCTTCCCTGCATGATAACGGGTCACAGCGAACTAAAAACAGTCTGAGTTATAAAGAGGTCATCATGCAGTATTCTATCATATGCAAACTTATTTTATTAAAAGTCTATACTGACTACTAAGTACATTTTTCTATTGACACTGTACATGCATAATTCATATTCTTCTAACTTTGAAATATTCTTATTTTGTTTGTGGACTGGGTGAAACAATATTTTACTCCTGTGTATGACTGGCAAATATGGCAGAATTGACTTTGAAATATGTATTAGGTTATTGCAGACAAAGGTGCGATGAGTTGATTACCTTGTTTCACTGAGTTATATGGAAATTAGAGCTGATGGAAGATCAGTTAGAATCCAGCAGTGATGGTGGCATCACAGTGGCAGTGGCACCATTAAATGATGTCTGAAATCATACTTCTCTAGATCAAACAGACAATTAAGAAAACAACTGAGTTTGAACGGGGAATTTATTTCATATAACATTGCTTGCACAGATGGAAATGACTCAGGCGGCACTTATGTAAATGTATATAAAACTTTTTTAAATACATTTAATCTAATATTAAAGTATTAAAATGAATTTATTGATCTTTTGGTCTACTGTGGCGTTCACTGTGAGCACCATTACATACTTTCTCTTACTTATCCCAGTGATTAACAGCCATTTATCTGTCACATGTGCCATTTTCAGTCTGTTTGATGTAGAGTATTTTTTTTAAGTGGTTCTAAAGGTATTAGATCAAAAACAAGTGAGACACATTTGTATTTACTTTTAGTCGATTACATTCCTAATGTACAGTTTTTAAAATGTGGGCTAAAACACAGTTTGGATTTTAATAATAATAATAATAATAATGGATTGCATTTTGGTACAATTCCACTATTCATTCACTCTCACATTCACACACTGGTGGAGGCAGCTACAGTTGTAGCCACAGCTGCCCTGGGGCAGACTGACAGAAGCGAGGCTGCCATATCACGCCATCGGCCCCTCTGGCCATCACCAGCAGGCAACGTGTGAAGTGTCTTGCCCAAGGACACAACGACCGAGACTGTCCGAGCCGGGGCTCGAAACATCCCATGTTCTTTGCATTTAAAAAAATCGCATTTTTATATTGGCTTTTCCTCCTATATATTATTTTCTCACAAGTTCCCTTTAACCACAGTTAGCAGTTAGCAGTTGTGACAATTAGGAGTTATTTAACAAAGATCATCAGTTAAGGAATTGAGATCTCTTCTGTCTCAGTTTGTCGATGAAATTGTAAAGTTGTGTTAAATCACCCTGGAGGTCACTTTCATATATGTTTCTGTCTTAACAAGTGCCCAGCCAAGCTGAACTATCCAGTGGGTATTCTGGGCAGCATGAACCCAGAGACTCATGTTCAGTAAAACCTTTGTCGGTAATCACAGAGGTTAGACGTGTCTTGTAGTTGGCCACTAGTTTTGCAAATCCTCTCCAAGCCATTAATGTTTCATGGCTGATGTTTGGCAACTCAAACCTTCAGCTGCCTCCACAGATTTTCTATGGGATTAAGGCCTGGAGACTGACTAGGCCACTCCAAGACCTTAATATGCTTTTTTCTTGAGCCAATATTTTATTGCTTTGACCGTGTGTTTTGGATCATTGTCATGCTAGAATATCCACACATGACTCATTTTCAATGCCCTGGGTGAGGGAAGGAGATTCTCATCTACGTTTTGTCCCCATCCATCCTCCCTGTGATGTGGTGCAGTTGTCCTCTTTTTCTTTGCATAAAAACACCCGAAAGCACAATGTTTCCACCTCCATGTTTGACGGTGGGCACAATCCTCTTGGAGTCTTTGGCAGCGTTCTTCTCCAAAAGTTATGTTGATGCCAAATAGCTCATCTGACCACATAACTTTCCCCCAGTCCTCCTCTGAATCACTAAGATGTTCAGTGGCATACTTCTAAGGGCCTATGCATGTCCTTTTTTGAGCAGGGGAACCCGTGAAGCATTTCAGTCCTTCACGGCGCAGTACACTGTAAAATGTAATATTGTGTTTAATTAAAAATATTAAATAGGCTGAACTCAGTTTTTATCAATTTGTTATTAGAACTCGATTTAAATAAGTTACCAGTACTTTTTATGCAAAAATGCTGATAAACTCAATTTATTTGAGTTGTCTTAACTTAGAGAAACTAAGTAAGCTGGAAGTTTTGCTTCTCAGTGCGGAAGGATGAAAGATGTGTTTTGAAAAAGCCCCGTCACTACCGTCCTCCTCCCTCTTGGATCAGTCTGCATGTTCATGGTGCCAGCATTTGTTATGGAATATGTTGAGCAAACCTGGAAAAGCGTCAGCTCAAGATATTATTGTTTTCATTGCTGTGAATCTTTACCTGATACACTGACTTGGTGAGTAAATGTTTACTTTTATTCAAACTGATTTTGTGGCTTCTCTTAGTTTAGCACCAGGTTTATAATCTAGCTAGCTAGTTAGTGTTAGCCTAGCGTTGCTGCTGCCGCTGGGCTCATGTTACTTAAAAGTTAACACCACAGCCTTAAAAACCTTACATAACACTATGTCTGTGAAATTTTCTGTTGATTGTTTGAAATAAAAAAGTGAGATAAGAGCCCAGACAAAATTCTTCGGGAGGTGCAGCCGTTAGGGGTGGGGTGTGGGGGGTATTTTCAATCCATAGCCATAACTAACTAATTATATATATATCATGTTTAACCTGAGTAGCAAAAGACTGCAGGGGGATTGAAAAGAATACGCCAGGAGTTAGCTGTGCTCGCGGACTATATCGAGCCTTGATCTCCCGGTCAGCTATCGCCCTGGTGGATAACAGAGCTCTCCGAAAACGTGGAAGCACTTTTGCAAATATGTGATATTTTGATAAATTAAGTAGATATTTGAGCATTACACAGCTACATTCTCGCCTGAAAATATCTTAAAAGGTTATTTTGTGACCCAGAAAGGGTAATCTGGGGAAAAGGAGGATCTCATTAATGGCCTGTTGTCAGAGCCTGTGCATACTTGTAAGCGCTGCAATGGCGGAGGAGCGCGGCTAAAAAACTTATTTGTTTTTCTGGGTCACAAAATAAACTTTTAAGATATTTTCAGGCGACAATGTAGATGTGTAAAGTTCAAATATCTGCTCGATTTATCAAGACATCACATATTTGCAAAAATGCTCCAACGTTTTCGGAGACGTCCATTTTTTTTCATGCTTTGTGGCAGCTTTTGAACATCTATGGCATCTATTAATGTCAAATCTAGACTTTATTTAACAACACAAGCAAACTCTATGTTACAATAATTGCACAGCCATTAAGGATCAAATCAGTTTCTGAAAAATGTTCTGTTTTTTCTCCCTCTGCTTGCTTCTTACTGTCTTGGAGGCCCCGGATCAGCACTCCTGTTGTTGGACAGAAAGACATCAACTCAGTGGTAAGTATTTTGGTTTTCCAATATATTAGCAACTGTCAGTGACATTTATATTAATCAGGCTGAACTTTAATCATACTTTAGATCAGCCTGTTTTACTTATTGTTTGATTTGTGCTTTGGTTTGGGGAAGTTGTTTCTGTACTGATCTTTTCCTGTCTTCTGTTATTAGACTTGAGATATGACTGTGCGATGCTGTTGCTGGTGACTCCAGTTAATTCTACAAGACATGCTGTAAGTAAACAAACAACAACAGTTTGTCTGCATTTCTTGAAAGATCACATCCCCCAAACTTAGTTTAGAGGGTCTACACTGTATATAGTGAAGTCTGCAAGTTTTCTAACAACAAAATTTGTTTTGTGCCCAAATCATTTTGTACATCATTAGAATGAAAGTTATTGGCCATGTTTGCATAGCCCTTTTTAAAATGATGCTTTCATTACATTATTGTGTGTTGAGTGGTGGTCACGGCTATCCAGACTGACAGTGGGACATTGAATGTCACCTCTCTGGTGGGGAGGGAGCCTGAGATTGTCTAAATTGGAGTCTGTTTTATACCAAATGCAGAAAAAAATGTTTTAAGAAAGCAATTCAGTTCATGTTCCAAAAAATATGATTGTTTGCTTGCAGGACAACAGAAGAGATGAGTCCTCCGTCACAGATGGTGTGGTCAGTGAAGATGGTCGCCTGCAGGTTCAAGCTCATTGCATCTCCAACCCACATCCACTGCTACTGTACTTAAGGGAAGTTAAAGACTTTCTTCTGCACCTACATTTGGATCACCTCGATCCATGATAGTCATTCAGGCAGTAATGACTGGACTGGAAACAAGCCATCCTTAAAATAATACAACATTCCAGCTCATGTGTTGGAATGCAAAACAAATGTGTTGTTTAAATTAGAGACTGCACTTGTGACAGAACAACAAATATTTTATTTTGATTATATAAGTAATGTAAGTACAAAACAAACTTGTGGCCTAAACTTATTTTCAGAATAATTACATCTGAGACTTTGTTTCATTGTAAGATTATAACCGTGATGGCAATATAATTGTTTGTTCAGCAGAACAGTGTCCAGTATGTTGGCTGTTATACTTTGTTGTGTTTGAAAATAAAAGTTGGGCTGATTTTAACATCATTACAAAAAGTGTTGTTAATTATTTTTAGTCATATTCAAATTGTTTTTTCATTTAGTTGAACTTGAAATGTGTGTTTGTAAGTAAACAATTATAATTGTACAGTCAGAAATATCAAGATATTCTTAATACTGCAGACTTGCAATGATGGCTGTTGTCCTAACAGTCATCTTAAGTAAGCTTTACTTAGTTTTTTTGAGGCAACGAGTTTCCTTAATTTTTTTGAGTTCTGGGAACTAACAAGGCCGTACAGTGTACTCAAAATGAGTAAGTTGCCCTAACTTGGTCATCTTACGTAAACTTGATCCAATTTTCTTGAGTTCTGGGAACAAATGAGCTTGTACAGAGTACTCAAAATAAATAAGTTGTCCTAATTTAGTCATTTTTAGCTAAGCTTTACTCAATTTTTTTGAGGCAACGAGTTTCCTCGATTTTTTTGAGTTCTGGGAACTAATTCGATTTTACAGTGTATGTTGCCAACTGTTTTCTTGGTGACTATGGTCCCATGAGATCACTGACAAGTTCCAAATTCTGGGCTGGTTCCACACCGTTCTCATTATCACTGAAACTCCATGAGGATAGACTGAGTGCTTCCATGGACAGCTGTCTTTTATATATCAGTTCATTACTATATAAAATACACCTGGGAGCCAGAAATCTTGCTGATTGATGGGGGATCAAATACTTATTTCATTCATGAAAATGTAAAATTATTTGTCTTTTTTGAAATGCATTTTTCTGGATTTTTTGGTTTTTCTTCTGTCTCTTACTGTTCAAAGAAGCCTACCATTGAAATTATAGAATGGTCATTTCTTTGTTAGTGGGTAAATCAGCAGGGGTTCAAATAATTTTTTGCCTGACTGTGTCTATAAAGCCCTCATCAGCTTGTTTTGATTGGTAGGCCCCAACCAAAAGAAGCTGGTTAGAGCCCACCGAACATTTGTGTCCAGGGTCTGTAATTTGATTATTTAGGCATGGCACTAGGCATCTCTCCTGGATTTTAGAAGATCCTCATCTGAAAAAGGAAAAAGAATTATGGTGAAAGATTAAACACACATGAAGAGCTGAAATGATCATGAAACAATTAGTCAGTGATTCCTAGTTTGATTGGTATATGTAGCGGGGTAGATTGTATTTCTCTGGATATAAAGCAGTAAAACTACTAAAACTACTCTGAACTTACATTTTATTACTCTGAAGAACTGCCCAACTTAAACAGAAAAAGATGAATGTCCTCTTAATCTCTCAAACTGATGGCTCCTTTCGATGTGGAGGAGCAATGGCTCTAATCTGAGCCCCTCCCAGATGGCTGAACTTCTCCCTCTATCTCTAAGGGAGAGGCCAGCCACCCTTCGGAAGAAAGCTCATTTCTGCCACTTGTATCCACAATCTCATTCTTTCGGTCACTACCCACAGCTCGTGGCAATAAGTGAGGGTAGGGACGTAGATCGACCGGTAAATTGGGAGCTTCGCTTTTACACTCAGCTCTCTCTTCACCACGACGGACCGGTGCAGCATCCGCATCACTGCAGCCACTGCACCAATCCGTCTGTTGATCTCCCGCTCCCTTCTCCCATCACTCGCGAACAAGACCCTGAGATTCTTGAACTCCTTGACTTGGGGCAGGAACTCATCAGTGGGCACTCCACCCTTTTCCGGCTGAGAACCATGGCCTCAGATTTGGAGGTGCTGATCCTTAATCCCGCTGCTTCACACTCGGCTGCGAACCGTTCCAGTGCGAGCTGGAGGCCCCCACCCGATTAGGGATGGGTATTGTTTAGGTTTTAGGTGCCAACCCGATACTTTTGATACGATGCCGGTGCTTAAACGGTGCTCGAACCAATGCTTAAAGAATGGAGAACACAAACTTCGTCCAAAAACCTCTCATGTTTGTGTGTTTGTTTGTTTTTTGTAAAAAGATAACAATGTTAGCCTTTTCTGCAGCTATAGGGCATACATGGTATCCCTCTATCACAAAACAAAAAGCACCGAAATAAAGCACCGAAATGTGCGCTGCTTTTCGGTCTGGTTACTACCGTTTATGTCAGCAGGATACCGGTACCCATCCCTACACCTGATGAAGCCAAAAGAACCACATCATCCGCAAAAAGCAGAGATGAGATTCTGAGGCCACCGAAGTGAAAGCCCTCCGCCACCTGGCTGCTCCTAGAAATCCTGTCCATAAAAATTATGAACAGAGTTGGCGACAAAGGGCAGCCCTGGCGGAGCCCATCACCCACCGGGAATGACCCCGACTTATTGCCGGGAATGCGAACCAAGCTCTTGCAACGGTTGTATAGGAATCGAATGGCCCGTTGCAATGGGCCAGACACCCCATAGCACCTCCCACAGGACACCCCGAGGGACACGGTCGAATGCCTTCTCCAAGTCCACAAAACACATGTAGACTGGTTGTAAGTCTATTTAATTTAAAAGTCTGAATATTTAGAAGCTTAATCTTTAGGTCTAATCTTTATTTTCCTGTTATGCTCTGTAAACTTTGTAAGTAGGAGAAATCCAGAAACCAGTTAAATTATTATTCATCCAAGAACTCAAATCTAGCATATATTTGCATCTTTTTAACTAATTAAAGCATCTGCTTTTTAAATGCATCCCATTCACACTAATCATCCCACAGCTGATAAAACTGAATATATATATTTATAATGTATTTGAGTTCATTCACAGTTCAGCTGTGCTTCATAGCCAGATTAAAAAAATCTAGCTTTTCAGTGCACCAAAATAATAAGTAAGTAAATAAGTTCAAACTGAGCATCAGAATGAGGCAGAACGATGATTTAAGTGACTGATAGGAAGGCTAAAAGTAATTCACATGCAACTTGTTACAACCAAGGTGTGCAAAACAGCCTCTTTGAACAGCAGCAGAAGACCACACCGGGTGCCACTCCTGTCAGCTAGGAAAAGGAAACTAAAAATACAGTTCACAGCAGCTCGCCAAAATTGGATGATAGGAGACTGAAAAAACATTGCTTTGAGAAACATTCAATGATTCACACTAGAATTGGTGATGTAATGGCGTGATGGACATGATTTTTGGCACACTTTGGGCCCCTTAGTACCAAATGAGCACTGTTTAAAGATCACAGTCTATCTGAGTTGGTTACCATGACTATCCCTTTACCAGCACAGTATATCCATCTTCTATTGGCTGCTTCCAGCAGCCATCATGAAATGATAGTTTGATCCATACCTCTGCTAACCTTACCTCCAACAGCTGATGACAGGAAACTTAGCTCTTTACTACGGAGCGTCTGCTTCTTGGTCTATTAAAAATGTGCAGCTGCAACACAAACTCCAATGATTTTGCTTGTTTTCAGTACTGCCTGATGTTTTCCTCCTCGGTTACATTAGATCAGGTTCAAATTAAAAAGGTTGAACAGAATGCATGTTTATCTCAGCATAGGCTCCTTCACCGTTCCAGACAGTTGATATCACCACCCAGAGTGCATTGCAAAGGACTAATGGTGAGATTGATATTCCACCCATCCAACCATCCATCCATTCACTTCTGCGTCTCCTTTTCAGGGGGCGCTGAAGCCTATCCCAGCTGTCTTAGGGCGAGAGTTTTGAGATTGTTAAAAATATTATGAAAATTAAGTTCTATAGTTTTTAAAAACATCAGATTTAAACCGAAGATATAAATGTCTTCAAAGTGCAGGTTACTTTTAATTAAACTTCAACCACCTTTTTCTTCACCAATACCAATATTAAGACAGACAGTGCTATTGAGAAGTTGATGAATTTCAGACGGACGTCCAGCTGACAGGATGTGAATGATCACAATCATGTGAAAAATCTGCACTTTTTTTTTTAAGTTTCATTCAGAAAACAGTGAGCTAGTTTTTTTTTATGTAAATGCAAATACTAACTGTGTTTTTCTTCTCTCGCCCCAACCAGTCGCAGCAGATGGCCCCGCCCCTCCCTGAGCCTGATTCTGCCGGAGGTTTCTTCCTGTTAAAAGGGAGTTTTTCCTTCCCACTGTCACCAAAGTGCTTGCTCATAGGGGGTCATATGATTGTTGGGTTTTTCTCTGTATCTATGAAGCGCCTTGAGGCGCCTTTTGTTGTGATTTGGCGCTATATAAATAAAATTGAATTGAATTGAATTGAATTTAATTGAATTAAACTGTGTGTTTGTCACTCAGGAGACAGTGACTGCGGCATTTTGTTCATACCCTCTATTATAATTTGCTTTCATCACCCTACTGTCTGCTTTTCTGGAAGCAGTATAATTATGTTTTACGCAAGATACACCTGGAGGATGTTGTGCCTGAATGTAGTAAATGCTTTACTCAGGGACTCTTTGCTTTACTCAGGGACTCTTTTTTTCAGCATGGATCATTTGCATTATTATGTTGTCCAGTTAGTCCTGTGTTTCATCCTTAATTCATTAAAAAAGAGGTTTGGATGGGCATATGAATTCAAAATTCACATTTCGGTTCTTTTTAAATTATTCAAGCAGTGTGGTGAAACCCTTCACATATTTAATTCTTTAAAATAATCATAAAAAAAATCAAATACTGGATTTAAAAGATTGGCGAATCTTTTTTTTCATTGATATTTTATAGACACTTGATTTTGGGGGGAAAAAAGTGATCACATTTTGACTTAAAAACGACTTCCTGAGTTTAATTCAATTATGTTTGTGAACAGTTGTTAAAGATTTATATATTGTCAGTAGGAGGGAAGGGCTTAGAGCTGCGAGCCACACTAGGGGAGGCTGGAAAGTGGTGAGGAAGCTCTAACAAGCAATTTGTTTTTCTTTTAGTCTTTGAATGGGATTTGCTGAGAACAGCAGCCCAGAAGAAGCGTTGCTTATTATGTCCTGTTTAAAATAGTCTCAACCATCATTTACTGGACATCACGGTGTGGGTTTTAAAGCTGTATCACAGGAACCAGTTGTGCCTTTGTCTTTGTCACAGGTATTAATATTCAATTCAATTCAACTGTATTGATATAGCGCCAAATCACAACAACAGTCGCCTCAAGGCAATTTATATTGCACAGTAGATCGTACAATAATAAATACAGAGAAAAACCCAACAGTCATATGACCCCTTGGAGCAAGCACTTCTATTAATACTATACTAATACTATTAATAGCACAATGCTTAAAAGTTGGCCCTTTATTGGTGAAAAATGCTGCCATTTATCACATGACGTTTACACCATCATTGAATAAAACACCACAGACACATTTTCTATTATTTTAAAAAAATAATGGACTGGTCAGCGTTCCTCACAGTTTATGTTTGGATGTGTTATTTAAACCTTTCACTTTTAGTTTGCCTATTCCCAAAAGCATGCGCAGTGATTAAGCAGGTCTATTGATTTTTCAGAGTAAACACTTTTCTCTTGAGCCTTAATTGCTTTTCTGGCTTAAAGCCAGCAGATGCACCTAAATACCTGCCCCTCAGAAATGATTTCAAACTGCTTTGGCTCAAATCACGTAAGGACAAACATGTGGAAATAAATAAATAAATAAATGGGGACTGAATGAAGTTGGAGGGAATGTTCATTAAATCTTGACTTAAAATTTCCTGTTTACATTTTTCCTTTTATCTCTTTATAAACTTTTTTTCTGGCTCTATGATACTTCATTAGAAATGATGATTGTTGGTGGTGCTTGGTAAGGTTTACATTTAGAACAACATAACAGGATCAATTTAAGTGCATCAATACATCAAACCGGGAGAGGGAAGGGAACAAAAACGGGAGTTTGAAAGAGGAGGAGGACATATCCACAAGAAGTCTTAAAATACCGTTCGATGTAGTGATTTGTGTCCTCTTTTTATGCGCTGCCATATCTTCTGCATAGTTTAATCTGGCAACCTGTAATTATCATTGTGGCTGACAATGATAATCAAACTCCCTCTCAGTAGCTATATTTATAAATTAGCCATAATTACTGGATTGCAGGATTTGCATGAACACAGTCGATGCAGTGGTCACCATAAGTTCCACCCAACTATTAAGAACTGGTCGTTAATATAATTAGGCGAAAATAATTATTGGTGGCAGTTTGTGTGTTGTTTTTGTGCACACTTTGTGAACACTCTGGGTTTCAGCTTTTTTCATTCCCTACATGCACTTTATAATCTTCTTATTGACGCTCATGTATTGCTGTAAGCCTCAAAGTGAATTTATGCCGATTCGGTTATTTTGTTCAGCATCACATTACACTCACTGATGCAGCGTGTTATACACATCGTCTGCTTGTGTCAGATTTTTATACTTTCCACAGAGTAATTGTGTTTTTATTGCTGTTATTTACTTTGCTGTTTATGAGCAGCTTTGATGCGCCGCTGTGACTGTAGGAGAATATTGGCTGCAGTCACTCATCACTGAAGTAAGTGTTTATATTCTGAACAATATGAGAAGGTTTCTGGTGAAAATGATTTTTCTTTGAGTTGCTTTATGTTTGAACCTGCTTTGAAACCAAAAAACAGAAACACACAAAACAAAACAAAGACCGAAACAGAAATACAACAAAAGCTCATGTCCAACAACAGAGCCGTCTTTCTGACACCTTAAGCTACAGGATGATAATCCTGGGGAAAGTTTTTCAGCCGCGCTCCTCCGCCATTGCCCCGCTTACGCGGCAGGCTCCGACAACCAGCTGACAAATGCGATCCTCCTTTTCCCCAGACTACCCTTTCTGGGTCACAAAATAACCTTTTAAGATATTTTCGGGCGAGAATGTAGCTGTGTAATGCTCAAATATCTACTTAATTTATCAAAATATCACATATTTGTAAAAGTGCTTCCACGTTTTCGGAGAGCTCTGTTATCCACCAGGGCGATAGCTGACCGGGAGGTCAAGGCTCGATAGAGTCCGCGAGCACAGCTAACTCCTGGCGTATTCTTTTCAATCCCCCTGCGGTCTTTTGCTACTCAGGTTAAACATGATATATATATATAATTAGTTAGGTAGTTAGTTATGGCTATGGATTGAAAATACCCCCCACACCCCACCCCTAACGGCTGCACCTCCCGAAGAATTTTGTCTGGGCTCTTATTTCACTTTTTTATTTCAAACAATCAACAGAAAATTTCACAGACATAGTTTTATGTAAGGTTTTTAAGGCTGGGGTGTTAACTTTTAAGTAACATGAGCCCAGCGGCAGCAGCAACGCTAGGCTAACACTAACTAGCTAGCTAGATTATAAACCTGGTGCTAAACTAAGAGAAGCCACAAAATCAGTTTGAATAAGAGTAAACATTTACTCACCAAGTCAGTGTATCAGGTAAAGATTCACAGCAATGAAAACAATAATATCTTGAGCTGACGCTTTTCCAGGTTTGCTCAACATATTCCATAACAAATGCTGGCACCATGAACATGCAGACTGATCCAAGAGGGAGGAGGACGGTAGTGACGGGGCTTTTTCAAAACACATCTTTCATCCTTCCGCACTGAGAAGCAAAACTTCCAGCTTACTTAGTTTCTCTAAGTTAAGACAACTCAAATAAATTGAGTTTATCAGCATTTTTGCATAAAAAGTACTGGTAACTTATTTAAATCAAGTTCTGATAACAAATTGATAAAAACTGAGTTCAGCCTATTTAATATTTTTAATTAAACACAATATTACATTTTACAGTGTGAAACACATTCAGCAAAACATTTTTGCTCTCTCTCTCTCTCTCTCTCTCTCTCTCTCGGCCTTTAATCAGGAGGTGAAGGTTAATCAGTTTTGCTTTATAATTATGCATTCAAGGTGAAATTGCTTTCCTCTTAAAAACTACATGAAAGTGATAATTACACAAAACAGCAGGTAACAATTTTAAAACGAGTACATGCTGTGTCCTGTCCTTCTGTATAACTGTGATATTAGTTCATTGTTAGGTGGTTTTGTCAACCAATGTGAAGACTTCAAATAATACTATATATTAGTTAGTCTTTTGGGGTATGAATTAGATGAATTTTTTGTCGTGAAGCAAAAACAATGTAATACTTTTATAACATTTTATTAGTGCAATAATGCTAAAAATGGGTCGTTTTAGCCCACTGGTAACATGGTGACATTAGAGTACGAGTTAAACAGTACCTTTAGTAACCTTAAGGAGCACGACGCTTGATTTAGAATTTTGCAGGAATCTACGTCCTACCTTATGTAGTAATCATTTCATCCTTACACTGCAGCCTTCCACACCATTCAAGTGGAAGGCCATTCAACCCGGCGTGTAGCTACATATCTCAGGAGGTGCAGCTTCTGTAGAAGGTTTAGGTGAATGTTTAAAAAGGGATTCCAGTCTGCGACATAGATCTGACACACATGTACATTTACAGATGTAACTCAACTGTGTAAGAGGAGTTTCTGGGTGGATGAATAGGCGAACAGATGAAAGCGGTGGCTGTGGCTCAGGAAGTAGATCAGCGGGTATTTTAATTGGAAGGTTGGTGGTTTCATCCATGGCTGCTCCAGTCTGCATGCCAAACTATCTTTGGGTAAGACACTGCATAGAATAGAAAGCTCTTACAGTAGAAAGATAAGGGGGAAAAAAGACATAGAAATTGAAAAAGTGTTTGGATGAATGTGTGAGGGAATGATGTGACAAATACTATACAAGAACCGATCCATTTATGACTACAGAGGGACACAGATGTACAGTCTATATCAAATAAAAAAAATCATATTATAAGTATATTTATTTAGTAATGAAGAGTTATTGAGGAATCCTCCTCATATTGTGTCTGTTACATATTAAAGCCTTCAAAAAAAAGGGGGGGGGGGGGGGGGGAGGAGTTGCTAAAGGGCTTTAGTAGATGCTTGTTACTTAATAACAGATTAATTATGAGAGATTGTTCCTGGTGATATCAGGAAACCCTCAACTCTAAGCTCTGTCTTTAACTTGCAATGGCTGCTGTTGGTTAAATGGTTGGTAGCCCCAGTTGCAGTGCAGGTGAATGCAATGTGCATGTAAATTCAATGAAGCTGAGTGCTTTTTTCATTTATTTGCTTACTTTGTCTCCTGATTGACAGACGTTATTACAAAGAACAGCACCAAATTCACCAAATTCTCCATACAAAAGGAAGGTCGGAGCACAACCTTGAAGTGGTTTTGTCAGGCTTTTTCCAATTTTCGATACATGCAGGACATCAGTGATGGCCTTTGAATCGAAAGATTAGATGCCAATTTACAAAACATTACATTCCCAGAGAATGTAATTCTCAGCAACGTAAGGAGGAAGCATTACCACAGAGAGCAATTTACTCTTTTTTGTTATAGATGGCTGTTTGAAGGGCACAGAGAACAGGTGCATTTTCCCTTCACCTTAGAGTTTATTGAAATATTGTCTGGTTTCTACAGCAACCATAATCTCTACCATTATCTGTTAGCCAGAGACAAGGCTGTGTAAATTGGTAATCTTTGAGTGTGTTAAAGAGAGGTATCTAGGGAAACAGTTATGAGGATTAGGAGCTTCTTTACAGAGATGCTTTTGGCACGACTCATAATCATATCAGTCAAGACAAATCCATACACAGTATGAGTATTGTGTAAGTCTTGAGCCATCCCGTCAGCTCTTTAATACTTTAATACACATCCTGAACTTTCTCAGACAAGTTTCCTTTAGGTAGTGTTCAGGAATAGTTCTCCAACGTTATTGAAGGACATTCAAAGCTCTTCTTACTTTTCTTTTTTGCGCCTCTCTGCATTCAGTTATTTACATTCTCTTCCACACCATGTTTTTTGTCCTGTCTTCATCCCTTAACCCCAACCGGTCGCAGTAGATGGCCCCGCCCCTCCCTTAGCATGGATCTGCTCGAGGTTTCTTCCTGTTAAAAGGGAGTTTTTCCTTCCCACTGTCGCCACAGCTTTGCTCATATGGGGCCATGTGATTGTTGGTGTTTTCTCTGTTTTCTTTGTAATATTGTAGAATCTTTACCTTACAATGTAAAGCACCTCGAGGCAACTGTTGTTGTGATTTGGCACTGTATAAATAAAACCGAATTGAATTGAAATATAATTCTTTGGATGTCGACTGCTTTTTGTTCTGTTCTCTCAAGATGATCCCACACTGCTTCAATAATGTTGTAGGCTCTGGGGGGAGGATAGTGTTCCAGGTATGATTTTAATGCATTGGCAGTGTGTTTGGGATCATTTTCATGCTAAAAAAAATAAAGCTGTTGTCAAACAGATGTTGTATTAAATGTTGGATGAAAGTCTGACATTAGTTTTCTGCTTTCATAAATCCATCAATTTTGACAAGATCCCAACACAAAGTGTAACAAAGTGTCTAAAAGTTCGATTTAAAACTTATTTGCCAAGTTGTGAACAACACACCAGATGTAACATCGGTTCATGCCTTGTGTTAGATGCCTTGTGTGGCTTAACAAATAAACAAATAAACAAAGAAACGAACAAAACTTTTTGGTGAAAAGCCGACAAGAAAACTCACCACTGCACTAGTGCCTTGTTTTACTGGTAACCTTGGTAACGAGACATTTAAGACCTTAAAGTTCAGTGTGTCGCTATCCATTTGTACCGTGGTTTGATTTTTATAGCAGCAAGAGTGTTTTTTATGCAATCCTGTTTTGTAGTCTATCTTTATGCGCGTCTGCAGAGTCAATAAAGTGCATCATTGTAATTATGTATAATGTAACTTAATTTTACATGACCAAAATGCAAAATAGTCACTCAAAAACACAGTTGTTAAAAGATAGCAGAGAGGAAACCATGCTTTCTCTTGCTTCGCTGGTTTTAGCAAGACTAATTAGTCTATAGTTTAGCATAAAGGTATTGTAAATGTTTTATTTATTTATTTATTTTTAGCCAGTGTCTGGGTCTGTGTCTGAGCAGGGCTGGTTTCCGTGTCCCTCATGTGGACATTTTGACATCAGTCACAGC
Organism: Neolamprologus brichardi; assembly: GCF_056152115.1. NCBI lineage: Eukaryota > Metazoa > Chordata > Actinopteri > Cichliformes > Cichlidae > Neolamprologus > Neolamprologus brichardi. The sequence goes on along the minus strand of NC_142118.1, from coordinate 35,701,232 downwards.
CTATACTGAGGGACCCAGCTTGTCTCCTTGATGCCGTAATGTTGAAAGTAGGACAGGAAAATAAGCCCCTTTCATGATTAACCAAATTATCTCCTTGTTTGGTCCAAGATGCACCAGATGTTATTACGGCTTCTTAGTTCTCAGTGTGTTCTTCTCATATCTCTGCCTTTTGTTCCTAACTCTTGTCTTAGATCATAATGACATCTTTAGAGTACACAAGGGGGATGAAATGAGCCCCTAATGCACTGTGTCCACCTTGTTTTCTTTTTTGAAATCAAACAAGATCTAAGCTTATGTCAGCTGTGTGAGATTAATGTTGTTCCTATTTGACGGGGCAATCTCAGCCGAGGGTTCATCTTTTGTTTCCACGCTCCCAAATGGGTTTAAGTGGTTGCATTTAAGGTCGTGCGTTTGCATTTTACATTGTACTGACAGACTCTGTGTTGAGAGTTGTGGCGATGAATTCATCAGGCTTTGTTTTCCTTGTCTTCACCTCTCCCCCTGGGGATGGCTGTCTATAGCCGTTTTCACACATGCACGGGAGCCGTGAGCCTTTCTAGGCATTAGCTGGCCGAGCTGCGTGTGTCGATGAATATCTTTGAGCAGTCTTTGCAGCACTAGCTCCCCTGAACAAAGTCTGTTAATGTCTGACTGAGCCAATATGGGAGAATAGCAGATAAAATATTCACAAAATTCAAAGCTAGCGGGTGTGATGTCCTGCCTCCTGCACGCTTTATCCAGGTGTCACACCTTGGCTAAATCAAACAGAGGATTTCAAGTGGTGAGAACGTGCCTGATGTCAGTCTACCCCTGTGTGTGATAAGTACCAGTGCTCCCATCTGTCCCAGCAGCAGGTCTTCAGCCCTTTTGATGTGTCAAATGACACGATTTCTGAGTTTTACACCAAGTAAAAAGGCCTAATTAAGCAATCATGACATAAGATATTATTTAAGTTTGTGCACATTTCAGTTACTATGTTGTTAGATATACATTACATTCGCTACACAAATTCACAGATTACTTCATAAGAACATCTGTTTAGCTGCTTTATAATATGTCATTTAGCCAATCACATGGCAGCAGTTCAGCGCACTCAAGCATGTAGACATGGTCGAGGCAAACTGCTGATGGACTCAGCAGGTTAAAATGAGAATCAGGATGGGGAAGAAAAGGTGTGCCAGACAAACTGTTCTGAGTGTTTCTGAAACTAGCGTTCCACTGCGACCTCCACACACAACAATCACTATGGTTTGTTGTGTGTGGTGTATGGTTTATATAGACTGGAAAGAAGAAAATGTCCAGTGAATTGCATTTCTGTGATTGAAAATGACTCGTTGGTGCCAGAAGTCAGAGGGGAGTGGACTAATTGCTTTGAGCTGATTGAAAGGTATGACAACCAGAGATGGGCAAAAGTAACGCGTTACTGTAATCCGATTACTTTTTTCAAGTAACGAGTAAAGTAAGGGATTACTATTGCAAAACCGGTAATTAGATTACCGTTACTTTCGAGCGACTTTTCAAGCGAGTGCGACGTTTGTGGCAACAGCTGTGTGCAGATCAACAATGGATCATATATCGAGTGCAGGAGAGAGTATGAGCGTGCAGCGTTTAAAGCGTGGAAGTACTGACCTTACTTTGAGTTTGATTCCATAAAAAGTGACAAAAACATTAGTGTCCGTTGTGCGTGGGAAGAAAACTTCTTTTTACAGCGAAAAAAACCCCTAAACTTCCGAGCAAGCACCGAGTAGCTACGACGTAATGGGAAACTCACAGAGAAACTCACGGATTCTTCCACTGACCGCTGCAGCACACCTGCACCAGGGTAAACCTCCGCCTACCCTACTCCTGCTTTACAGGTGAAAATAGAGCAACAGGACCGCTAGTCTTTGACTTTATTTATTTTCTGCTGTTTTACTTGCATCTATTTGAAAGACTGAGTGTAAACACACAAAAAAACATTTTATTTTATGTGCTGGAATGTGCAGAAAATAGGTTTAAATGTTAAACTAATTTCTTCCAGTCAGAGAATGTTGCATATAATTAAATTTTTGCTTGATGCATAAAGTTAAAAAGTTAAAACTAATAAAACAAGTTTTAAAAAGAGACTTTTCCATTTGATTACATTTTGTATGATGGATTATGCAGAAAAAGTAGAATTGGGCTGAAAGATCGATTGTTTTATCACATATTCAGGTTGTAAATCGTGTTTTTAAAAAGTAACTAATTACTTTTTGGGGGAAGTAATCAGTAATTAGTAACTGATTACTTTTTTCAAGTAACTTCACCAACACTGGTCGTAGGTGTGTAAATATGAGCATGAATGGGGCATTAATCCTCGCATGCACTGGCACTCTGTACAGGGTTCGTCCTGCCTCTCAGCCTTTATGCCATATGGCATCTTAAAGTAGGCTCCAGCATAGTTTAAAGACATTTTCAATCCGCAGTATGCAAATTTAGAGTCAATGAAAAATGAGCATTAAAGAAAAATGAGCAGCAGGCTTCTTTGGCAGACAGGTAGTGCTTTAATAGACTGTGCAAGGGCAATAGAATAATAGAATAAAAGTGTTTCTTTTGATCTTCAAGTGGCTCGTTCAAGTTGACCTCGTGTCCTGCTGAGATGTCATTTTCAGTGATTTTCAGACATTTTTATTGAGGGGGAAGGTGAAATTCTGACATCGCTAAAATGCACAATTGGAGGCCTTTACAAGCTTTAAGGGATTTAAACTACATCCTTCAGAGAAGTGCCATCATTACTCACCTCGCCAGGAGGCAAAGAGATAAAAGAGGCAGCATCCAAGATGGAAATTGTGTCATGGAAATGTCCTGTGTCTATCCAACATTTCTTTTCAGGAGGCATGTGCAATAGTATCAGAATTAAATATTTAGTAGAAAAATACATGTGCACTACTTAAGACTGAGGGTTTAGCCATGACAGATAAATCCTCCACGCATATCTAGTAATCAGAAATGAAATCTTCAGATGTTCATTAGTCAGTAAGTTTATCAGCATCATTGCTCATTCTGCAAATGAGAAAATTTGAAGTGATGATATGATTTACGTTTTAATTTCCATTGTAAATCGCGACAGCTTTAATAGAAAACATAAAATTGATAGCATTTTGGTGAATGGCATTGCTTGTTTTTCTATGAACCCTCCAAAGACGCGTAAACAACACATAATTCAATAATTCAATCTCAGTCTGCGACTGGGGAGAGTGCCCGCCCTATGGAAGACATCCTGCATCGTCCCGGTCCCCAAAAGGAACCGGCCCAATGAGCTGAATGACTTCCGACCGGTGGCACTGACGTCACATCTTATGAAGACTCTAGAGCAGCTCTTCCTCAACCTTCTCCGACCACAGGTACAACATGCCCAGGACCCACTACAGTTCGCCTACAAGGCGGGTGTCGGAGTGAAGGATGCCATCCTGTACCTCCTACATAGAGCCCACTCACACCTCGATGGGGGAAAAGGCACGGTCAGGATCCTGTTTCTTGACTTTTCCAGTGCCTTTAATACCATCCGGCCCTGTCTGCTTCAGGAAAAACTGAACAGGATGGAGGTGGACCCCTGCCTGGTGGCTTGGATCTCTGACTACCTCACCGACAGACCACAGTACGTCAGGCTGAAGGACATCACGTCTGACACTGTGGTCAGCAGCACAGGAGCACCACAGGGAACTGTGCTGTCCCCTCTTCTCTTCACCCTGTACACCTCTGACTTCTGCTACAACTCTGAATTATGCCAGATTCAGAAGTTTGCAGACGACACAGCCATCATGGGGTGTATCTGGGATGACCAGGAAGAGGAGTACAGAAGTCTGGTGAGGAACTTTGTCACATGGAGTCACACAAACCACCTGCAACTCAACACCTCAAAGACTAAGGAACTGGTTGTGGACTTTGGGAGGTCCAGAGCAGGTCCACTGCCGGTTCAGATAGAGGGAGAGGAGGTGGAGGTGGTCAACAAACTGGACTGGTCATGCAACACAGAGCACCTGTACAAAAAAGCTCAAAGCCGACTGTACTTCCTCAGGAGGCTGAGGTCTTTCAACATCTGCAGGAAGCTCCTGAGGATGTTTTACCAGTCTGTGGTTGCTGGAGTACTTTTCTATGCTGTGGTGTGCTGGGGGAGCAGCACAGCAAAGAAGGACTCATCCAGGCTGGAAAAACTGATCAGGAAGGCTGGCTCTGTGGTCGGCATGAAGCTGGACACTCTGGTGTCAGTGGCAGAGAAAAGGACACTAAAGAAACTGCTGGACATTATGGACAATGCTGGGCATCCTCTGCACACGGCCATAAACAACCAGAAGAGTCTGTTCAGTGACAGGTTGCTTCTCCCAAAGACAAGAACCAACAGACTTAAAAACTCCTTTGTCCCACACGCCATCAAACTGTTTAACTCCTCTCTGGAGGGGAGAGGGAGGAGAAACAGGAGGACAAAGGAGGGGGGAACAAGTAAGCTGTAGTGCCTCTTCACTTCACTGTGCAATTACCTTTTGTGCAATACTTTTTGTTAATAATCAACGGTGCAATAGACTCCATACTTGAAATGTGCAATTCACTTGTATTTTTATTTTTATTTTTATTCTATTTATCCCCTTTGTATATTTTATCTATATATGTCTTTGTATTATATATGTGTATATATATATATGTATAATATTCTGTAACTCTGTAACTTCTGTCGGTGCTGTGCTTTTTTGGAAACCAAATTTCCCAGAGGAACCCACCCGAGGGATTAATAAAGTTTTATCTTATCTCTCTCTCTTATCTTATCTTAATTCAAGTGAGCAACAAAAAGTGATTACTTCAGTGAGAAGGAGGTCATAGCTGCATGTCCATTATGAAATAATTTCAGGTTCTTCGCTTTGTCATACAATTTAAATGTAAAACCATTACAAAGTGTTTTACAGGTGAGGCAGAATGAAACAAAATGACTAAAAAAAAAAAAAGTCAAAATCGTGGAAAGATTTTCATAAAAGCATCTTTTCATACATGACCTAAATAAAGCAACTGACTCTGCCATCCTAATTTCTTCATTTGTAGGTTGATACAGCGCTTCTGAGGTCTGATTGCAAACTCTCTGTCCCCTTCTTTTGTATTTAGTGTATTTAGTGAAAGTGTATTTAGTTAGAAATAAAGGATGTGACTGTGAGACATGAATCATTTTAGTTCTGTTGCTATGCAACAGATGTAACAGATGTAAGAGCAAAGCAAAGTTAAAGATGCCTCCCTTGTGTAGTTATCTTGTCATCCACTGCACCAGCCTCCTAATCATTTTTGCCTGACTGCGTGGACATAACCATTTCTCTCTGCAATTGTTCGTAACTTAAAGTAACTTTATAAAGAAATTACAGTTAGAGGAAGGTAGCACATTCAGAATACTGACGGGGAACAGAAAGACAGAACATGCTCTCATATCTCATATTTCCAAGGATGTAAGACCTCATAATATCTTACAGACTTGTATAATGTCCAGTTATCTCAGTAGGGCAGGATTACATGTGTTTTGGACTCCACTCAACTCCCTGTCTGGCTTCTGGAGACAGCCACTCCCTGTACTTTTAAGATTAAGCTTGAAGGTGTACTTTTGATAAAGTTTATAGTCAGGGCTGGATCTTTTTTCCAAATCAATTCAATTTTATTTATATAATGCCAAACTGCTTGACTACAAATTATGCTGTGGCTATGCTGCTACAGGCTACGTCCACACGTACCCGGGTATTTTTGAAAACGCAGATTTTTCTATGCGTTTGCACCTTTCGTCCACACGTAAACGGCGTTTTTGGTCACTGAAAACGGAGATTTCTAAAAACTCCGGCCAGAGTGGATATTTTCTAAAACTCTGTTTTTGCATTTACCTGTGGATGAGAAAAATGGAGAAAACGCAGCGTCAAAGATGTGCGCCTTTTTTGACGTCACACTGTGCGCCACGTTATTGTTTCGGTGAAATGAATTTCTACAATACTGTTACTGTTAATTGTACTCTCTGCAGTGTTTAAATGCTTACATATACACACACAGTTACTATCCCTCCACACATACGACTCGGTTCTGCTTCTATGCCCCAGCTTTGTTTACTTTTTCCCACCGAGGCTTCTAGACTTCTGATTGGCCAACATTTCTGCACGGTTAGGAATATATCGCCACCTGCTGCTTTGGCATGTTCCTAGCAGCGTTTTCCTTCATTTCTTCCTTTACGTGTGGACGGGATTATTTTTTAAAACGAAAACGGAAAATCTCAGTTTTCAAAAATACCCGTGTATGTGTGGATGTGGCGGTTTTCACAAAGCCATACTTAAGGAAAGGAGAACAGGGGGAAAGGCTGAAGTATGTCAAATTACACAAGAACTGCACTGAAAATCCATGGCAACAGGTCTTACTGGTGCATAGAGGCTAGCGCTGAACATTATTGAAGCATTGTGGGATCGTCTTGACCGAAAATAGAACAAAAGGCAGAAACATCCAAGGAAGAGCTTTGAAGAAAGCTTGCCAAAGAATGTTCAAAAGACTGAAGGGAGGTCACACTAAATACTGACTTTCTCTCTATATGGTATTTTCATATATTTGACGAGTAAAATGTAAAGAGATAAGGTGTGGATCAAGACTTTTGCATATATTACAACATAGAGAGGGAAAGAAAGTGTATATTAAGAGCTCCAGTGAAAGGCAAGTTTTCCTTTGATATGAAGGGTCCTTATGTGGTCACATGTCCAGGCTTCTTGAATAATTACCTTTCGGCAGGCTCATTTCTAGGATTAAAATCCACTGCAATGTTAAGAAATATTCAACAGTTAGAAGGAGTTCTGTGTATTTTGTCTTTGTGGTGCCATTAAACGTGGCAGGACTGCAGCTTTACCGCTGCTGTGGTTAAATTATTACCACTTCAAGTGGGTGGTACAACGATTTGCCCATCAAGGTAAAATTAATCTTATCTGTGATATTTAATAGTCTTGCTGCTAAGCCTTGGGATGATGCCGTTAGGCTAAGAACTTCAAACGTTTTGCACCTTTATGTTATCGTATTGCAATTTTATTAGTATGTTAGAGCAATGACCACCATTAGACAGAATACTTTAGCTCCTTTATTTCGATGTTGGCAGAAGGTTTGTTCTAAGGCATTTGTTAAGTGTAAGATGTATATGTTAGTACTGAAGATTTACCTTTAGAGGTAACCATTCCCTCAATCTCCCACAAGCTAAATTAGTTACAATAGTAACTAATGTTACATCAGTTACAATAGTAACTAACGTTACATTAGTTACAATAGTAACTAATGTAGCTGAACCCCTCCAAGAAGAAGGTGCACTTGAAAATTGAAATTGTTCCAGGGTATTTTGCAGCCAAAACAGGTAATGATGATGGTGATAATACCTGTGGTCAAACAGAGCATTAGGAAGAGAGGTAATGTGGCTGACTGCTGGTCAGTAGAAATGAAAAGCCAATAAGCTGCAGGAGACAAAACAGCAGAAACATCACATTAACACCAACAGAATCAACTGGACATCGTCCACTTCTCTCATTTATGTTTTTTTCTAAATCATCACGCTGCACTTCCAGTTCCTTTTCATTTGCAAGTCCTATTGCAAAAGAAGAAAATGGACACAAATAGAAATGTCTCATTCTAAAAACAGGCTGCAGTTATTAAAAATATATACTTTTAATTTCTGAGCTGGCTTTCTCTCCCATGATGCTCATCATCAAGTAAAGTGACCGGGTGAATGCACCAACTAACCACAAAGAGTGACACACTTATCAACCAAGTGCAGTTTGTGCTCATACAAAGCAGCACATCAATCATGAAACATGTTTGTTTTTCTGTTACATTCTGCCTGAAGACCAGACGATACTAAAAAGAAATTTGTCCTTTGTGAAAACTCTCTACAGAATTAAATATGACTATTTTTTAACAATTTTCAGATAGATAAAATGAAGAAATGTGAGGATAGAGCCAAACCGCCCATCTATCCATTTTCTGAAGCCTATCTTAGCTGTCAAAGGACAAGAGGTGAGGTACAACCAGGACCAACAATCACACACTCACATTCACATCCACAGCCTGTTTAGACCAGTTAACTTCATAAGCACCTCTTTGGACTGTGGGAGGAATGACAGGGAGGGAGAACATGCAAATTAAAGCACCTAGGTGCTGAAACTCCTAAATGGGAAATTCCTTTTCCCATAGTGTCAGTATTAATGTTTAATAAATGCTTCCTCATTGCATGCCTCACAGCTGATCCACACAGTTTTATTCATTTAGCCATCCATCTGTTTTCCTCTGCTTCTACAAGCCAGGGTTGCAGTGAGGCGTCTATCCCAGCCGTCACAGAGCAAGAGGAAGCATGCATGCTGGACAGGCCAGCGGTTTATCATAAGGCGTACACACAGCGAGAGCCAGACAGTTATTCACAGGCACAGGAAGAGCACAAAATCTCCACTTAGCAAAGCGCCAGCCAGCCAGTGGATCTGAACCCAGGACCTTTGAACTGAATTGAATTGACTAACACAGCATGAGACTGATGTAGGACCTCACTCAGTTTCCCAAAACACTCCCTTTTCACACCTCCAACTGATGTTCACCCTGGGGTCCCATATACAGCAAAGACATGATGTCACCTGATCAGACTCCTGATTACTCTTTGCTTTGCTTCACACTGGCCCAAAGAGAAACCCCAACCAGGCAAGTGAGAACAAAGGGACCAAGTTTTTCTTGCCTCATCACAGTCTTTGGTCAGAGCAGGATAAGTTCTCCTGGTCGGCACTAAACGATTACTATCCAGAATTAACAATTTCTCTCTCACCATCAATAATTCGCTGGTCCCTATCTCTCCCTCTGTGAAAAGCTTGGGTGTCATTCTTGATAGCACATTATCCTTTAATTCACATATCAATAATGTCACACGTGCAGCATATTTTCAACTCCGTAATATCAATCGCCTCCGCCCTTTCCTCACTCCTCATGCCACTGCCATTCTCGTCCATAATCTTGTTATCTCTCGAATTGATTACTGTAACTCACTATTATTTGGCCTTACACAAAAATCCATCAACCAGCTCCAACGTGTCCAGAATTCTGCTGCCCGTATTATTACTAGGACTTCCTCTACCCACCACATCTCCCCAATCATGAAGCAGCTTCACTGGCTCCCGGTTAAATTTCGCATCCATTTTAAAATAATCCTTTATACATTTAAGGCTATTCATTCTCTCTCTCCACCACACCTCTCCGATTTAGTACAGATGAACTTCCCATCCCGGTGCCTCAGATCTTCATCTTCTCTTTCTCTCTCTGTTCCTTCCGCTCGTCTTACTACAATGGGGGGGGGGGGGGGCTTTTAGTTGCTCTGCCCCTCGACTTTGGAATTCCTTACCCCCTGACCTCAGAAATATTAGTTCATTCCCTCTTTTTGAGTCCACCCTCAAAACTCATCTGTTTAAAATGGCTTATGTTTAAACCTCTGTATGCTCTTAACTTTTATCTGTTATTCTTATTATTGTGTATATTTCCAGTTTTTGTGTTTTTATCTGTTGTACAATGTCCTTGGGTGCTTTGAAAGGCGCTATTTTTTTTAATAAAATGTATTAAGTATGTAGATATTTCACTACAGCTGTTAAATTACTGCAGGTCCCAAAGCTTATTAAGAGGAATAAAAGGCAATCAAGACCCTTTTATTTAACCGTGTCGAGGACTCACTGTCCTGCAGCACACATGGATCTGGACAGAGACCGGCGTGATAAGTCAGAACAAATGGGCTCCATTCACCACTACGTTGTTGGATTACTCTTACATGGCTGGATAAGCACAGTGGGAGCCCCGACATTGTTTCACGCTGCTGTCTGGATGGGGCAGTCAATTAGACTTGGTCATCATCTTAAATGAGATCAGAAGACCTCCTCAGGTCCTGCACTGATTTAAATATAAACTAATTTTATATATAGTTATTACAATTCAAATATGAAAGGATTGAAAAACCTTGAATTATGAATTGCCATCACTAGTAAATATTTGTTTTGTATGCACTGTTTAACTTCTATTTCTCATGATATGATTTATCCATGAATGTGGAAACGTTCATAAATGTTCTCATATTAAATCTGATCAAACATTATATGTGGATATATCGGGAAACTGTGCATACTGTATATCTACAATACTTGCACGTCTCAGTAATGAATATGCTGCTGTAACATAACGTGTTTATCTATGGAGCGAGTTACAGAGTTGTGGGTTAGATATAATATGAAATCTAGTAAGTGGATGAAAGTCTGAGGATAAAACAGTCTGCATTTATGAGATTTGTAAATTATTATGAGAAATATCTCACAAAACTACAAGGAAAAAATGCTTCCCACTCTCACCCGTTCTCTCTTTTGCTCTCTCTGCTATCGCACAACTGCCATACCCGTTATGGCAGTCCATTCTCCCTGCAGCACGGACTACACTGCCTATGATGCTACATTCTTTAGAGCTATACCTGTAGCATTCTGCCTATTAGCTTAGCACAACAACAACAACAGGCGCTCTCTCACCCAGGAAACACGCAGAGAGAGCGTCACCCTGTAACCATGGCAACCGTAACGCTGCCACCTGGGACAGCAGAACGTAGCTGTCAAACAAAACCCAAACAGTCCTGACCCGCCACAATATGAAACAGGGAAGTACCGCCGTGTAATCCATTTATTTCAACTAAGTAACTGTATTCTAAATACCACCTTTTAAACGGTAACTGTAACGGAATACAGTTACTCATATTTTGTATTTTAAATACGTAACGGCGGTACATGTATTCCGTTACTCCCCAACACTGTGTAGGTACATATAAAAACTGCAGATGTTCCAGAGAATCATGTGGCTGATGGTACCTGTTGGTAATGATTACGCTGATCCAGCAGATGCCTCAGGAGAAACGTTCTGCCTGAAAACCAGATATTGATTTAACAACAGCTAAAACTACACCGCCTCCAGCCCTGAGAGATTTGATTATTTTGAAATGCCTTGAAAATCTATTACCAGTGCCTTTTCAATTTTAAGGAAGAGGCACACATGGTTAATACCTGTAAATACACATCACTTGTGTGAATTTCCTTCAGTGGACTTCTGGCCCTGAGCACAAATAGCTTGCTAAACAAAGCCAGATGGAGATGTTTAAAATTGTTTTGTGGTGCCATACAGTTATTTTAGCAAAATAACAGGCCGGCAGGAATTAAAATGCCAATGTTTTGAGATGTCACTAAAAATCCAGGTTTAAACAGAAGACCATTTGAGAGGTGATGACACATAGTGTGAACAAATCTGCATCCCTTGAGTTTTTAGTGAACAGATTTGAAGTTATTAGACGCTCTCGTTCTGATGCGCTTCCCCTGATAAACAGTCCTCATTCAATTAAATTCAATTGTATTTACACAGCGCCAAATCACAACAACAGTCGCCTCAAGGCGCTTTATATTGTAAGGTAGACCCTGCAATAATAGATACAGAGAAAACCCAACAATCATATGACCCCTATGAGCAAGCACTTTGGTGACAGTGTGAAGGAAAAACTCCCTTTTAACAGGAAGAAACCTCCAGCAGAACCAGGCTCAGGGAGGGGCGGGGCCATCTGCTGAGAAGTAAGACAGGAGGAAACTCATGTGCAATGTGTGGTAAAAAGTTTAACTGAAACTTGTATTTTCCATTTTTCTAAATGGTCCTTTTTGAGATAAGAATTCCTGAAAGCGCACCCCTTTACAGTTCCCCTGTCGAGCTACGATGAATAGATGGAAACAAAAGGATCTAATTTCCGGAGGCGGACCTTGAAATTTGTTTCCTGCTGTTGTTCGCCCCCACTGGTTTAGTGTTGTCATGAAAAATGTCGAATCCGTTTATTGTAATTTTACCCTTTTGATTTAAAAAACAAAACAACTTTCATTACTTTCCCTGTTGTGCCACAGCAGGCTGTAAACTGGTAAGAAAGACAAACCGCTGCATTGCTCACACCATCTGTGACCATCAGCTGCATTTCTCACGCCTGCTGAGCTTTTGACTTGTCCGAGGTTTCATTCATTTGCCTCAATTTAAACTTGTAAAAGCAAAAGCACACGCTGCCAAAATGCCAAAGCACTTACCCTATTATTTTCTACTTGCTACCCCACACTGCCGTCAGCTAGACATGTGGTGTTTTGCAAAGCAGCGCAACACTCAGCATCCCAGGAGCCTGCAGCACTTGCTAAAAGGGTCCTCTGTGGAAAAACAGTGACGTTAACATGCTGAAATCTGCAGCTTTTCTGAGTTATCTTCTAATGTAGACCTTTAGGTGCTTTGTTATGTGATATGTTGTTCTGGCACAGAAACAAAGTACTCAAAACTGTTTTTTGGTGGGAGAATAAAATGGTGAGTGGCTGATTAATCGACATGTGGCCAATTTTCACTGAGAGTACCATGAGTACCATGTGACACGCTGACTTGAAAATCATTTAGAATGTTGACTCCTTCATCTGCATGTCTGCAGATAAGATTGTTTTAGCTGTTGTCTTCGTAATGATGAGAATGTGGATCCTATAACTTGTTATGTGTTTCTGTTACACAAAGGTGGCTGCTGGAAATAAAGTTAAAGTGAGGAGATTTGTTTTTTGTTTTTTGTTTGTCTTTTTCAGGGGTGGTGAGGCTGAAATAAGGACAATAACATGAACTGTTGTGACGCATCATCACTCACCTAGTCGCTATTATTATGGAGTCCCTTTGCTAATAACAGGAACGACAGGAGAGTGTGGAAGTGGGACCTTAGCCGGTTGGTGAGAGAGTTTAGGTGAATTTTCACTACATGCTTGACCAATTAAGATATAAAGTCAAGCTTTGCCATTCCTACATTTCACAGTGGGGCTAATCACTGTGAAAGTAACATTTTATTCCTGATACAAAACCAAACAAACAAATTCTAGACTCAATTTAAAAATGGGTTTGAATGTGTATTTTTAACACATTTACAGCCAAGATTGAATATGTTTTGTTTTCAACACAATACTCCGAAGAAAATCCACTCAAAAGGTTTGAGTGTAAACGTTACATCTTTGAGACTTTGAACGGCAACAGTGAGTAAAGAACATTTATATTACAACTCTAAGAAGTACACAAAGCATTAAAACACCAGTATAAGTAGCACACATACACATTTTTCAAAAGCACATCAAGGTCGTTTGTGATGATAGAAATAACCAATAATTTTATATACATACAGTGTAGTTTACCTCTTACATCAAAAGACATTAATATTTTACATTCAAAATTATATTCATAGTATTGTAACAAATAACAAATAAATTCAACACAACTGGTCATTTTATTATTTTGTCTGCAAACTGTATGTCTAGATTACTCCTCAATAATATCATCATTTAAAGCATTTTCTACTGTACACACAAATGTGGCTTCTTTCTGACTTTCACATTTATTGGTTCACATAGAAACAAGTCTGTCCACTTGGCAGCCATCTTGGTCATGTCTATTGGCAGATATTTGGGGAGTTATGTTTAAGGCCCAGCTTAAATAAACTGTTTTTTCAGTGGCCTCCTGCCGTTATTATATAAAGAAACCTGTAGATTTCAGGACTAGTTGAGTTCCACGCTTCTCTTTTGTAGTGCAAGTTGAGAATGCAGGTTCTCAGAATACACCGATGTCATCATTTAAAAGTATGCTATAACCAGTTATCCTTCATTCTAAAATGCTGCTGCGAGAGTACTGACAGGGACTAGAAGGAGCACATATATATACTCTTTATTTGCTCCCTGTTAAATCCAGAATTAATTTAAAATCCTCCCCCTGACTGCTGGGGAGGAAGCTGCTGGTGAAAGAGTGGAAGGCCTCATCGACTCCTACCTTCTCTCAGTGGTATACCTCTTTGGGACAAGTGGCAGCTTATGAAAGATTATCATATAGACTGCTAAATAGACTGGACGACTATAATGATAAGTGGGCTAACTACTTTTTACATACAGGTCAGTGACGTATCCGGCTAAAGTAGTTAAGGTCGGACTAAATAGGATAGCTGTAATCTGGTCTATGTGAAATATTGGCATCATTGTGTATTTACGGGTTTTTTCCCCCCTTTTTTCCCTTTTTTTTGGATGGAAATATGCATTGATTCTCAATTTGTTCTGTTGTTGTTACTGGGAATGTCCATTCTGTTTTTTTTTAATATATATTAAAATCTAATAAAGTTTGGGTCATAAAAAAAAATCCTCCCCCTGACATGCAAGATCATAACTAGTCAGGCTGATCTTAAAGACCTCACAGGATCATATCATCCAAATCGAGCACTTCACTGACAGACTGCAGGCTTACTTGTGGTTCCTAGGATAATCAGAAGTAGATTGGGAGGTTTATATTGTTAACTGGTAATTATGTAACAATGTGCTTTTTGGAGTAACAACAAAGTAATGTAACCACATGTACTGCAGTACTTTTTTTTGTTGCAATGTATAGTAGTGACCAGTACTGAGAACTTTATAAACCGATGGGTGTGTACATTCATGGAACATATTTTATAGCTTGATCAGCATAAGCCTCCCCTCTTTAAAAAGTTTAGTGTTCATGTGGGGTGTGTGATTTGCTGAGTTATGGGTTAAGTTTTCAAAACAGACAGCGGTCTGACAGCTTCAGCAGAGGAGTGCACTTTTTTTCTGCAACTCTTCCACTTAAGACTATTTTAGATATTTTGCTGATGCATCTGTGCAGACTGGATGTTGATGACAGCTGATGGATGCACTGGCTCAGAACAAGCAAGTTTCTCTTAATGTGTCCCCCATAACATGACATAAAATGTGTTTTTAACAAGAAAAACTGGTCTCATATTTCATTCTCACTTCTTCGTCTTCTGCCTCAACGACAGCAGCTCCGTTGCTGAGCGCCGCGTCGCTCAGGGTACTGCGGAGCGTCACCCGGGTGACACTGAGCGAATGTTTTCTGGGAGTGATGGGATGTGGCCGATGGCACATGACCTCCTTGAACATTTCTCTAAAGCGTGTTGACATGAGGTTATACAAGATCGGGTTGACTGCTGAGCTGAGATAGAAAAACACTCCGGAGGTGATGTGCACATACTGGAAGATTTCCAAGTGGGTGTCAGTCCAGTCACTGATGAAACTCCACATTAGCCGGTCAGTGTGAAATGGAGCCCAGCAGATTCCAAAAACCACAACCAAGACAACTGAAAAACAGCACGAGAGAGACAAGAACACAATGAGAGGGGATGTTTCAACATTAGTGTTTTCCTCATGCTTAACCGATGCAATATATGAGTATTTGAGCCTTGATTTAGGTGCCTGTGTTCATTTTTAGCCCTTTCCCAGCCAAATAACAGTCATGACTTCAAAGAACATCTCAAACAAAAGGCTGAATAAGACAACAAGAATTTTTCAAAATGCCAGGCCACATTTTCACCTTCTCCAATTGTTGTTTGGACTTTAATTGTGCATTCTAATTAGTTGAGACATTATTCTGTCTGGCAGACTTCTCGACTGGATTATTGTGGCTGAAAATTACAACAACTAATAAAAAATGAAAAAAGAAGAAGATTTTTTTGTGTTACTTTGAAGCTAATTTCAGTTTTCTTGTGTCTTAACAGACTAACCGGCAGAGTACAAGTTTTTTGAGGCATTTACATTTCCAAGGAAATTTATTCACCAAACTTGATTGATTTTTATTTTAACAGAACCTGTCACATCCTTGAATAAAAATATGCTTAAAAAAAGTGGCAATATTATAGATGCTGAGGAAAACAGCAAAAATATGAGACACACTAATGAAAGAGGAAGTAAGTTGAAAAGAGAACAGTTACCAGAAAAAAAACCTTCTGCTTTGTTTTGGCCCAACTTTTCAAAGGTCGGTTAAACTGTATCCAGAACATTCCCAGGGATTTATATCATCTCCTCAAGTGAATTCAGTGAAAATACTTCTTTTAGTGCTGCCATGTTCAGAAAAACACTCCAAAGGTGTCTTGTACAGTGTGCACATCTCACCTTTGCGCAGACAGTGAATGAACATGAACACTTCCTGAATTTGGTTCAGTCTGTGTGACTGTACTCCAAGAGGTGAAACGGTAACTTCACATAGTTATGATCTGTTCTGAGCATATAAGATGTACATTGAGAAAAAGCTGTTAATTAGAAATAAACTGACAGAACTAGCTTGTTGTATTTGGCTTGAACTATCTAGAATATTGTTTGCTTGAGAAAACAAGAAGCACTGATGTTCATAATCACACAGTTCGACAGGAGCTGTTTCTGTTGCTTTCATCACAAGCATTCAGTGACTTTTCTTGACAGTTGGGCACGAACTGCCTTCCTTTCTTTGAGCTCCTTTGATCTCTTCCTTTCAGGCGTATTGATGAAAATCTTCCAAGAATACTATGACCTTTTAAAAGTCACAGCGCTTCGATATTTTGCACTTTGTTGAAGGAATATGACCTGAGATGAGGAGGACAATAACCCTAGAGGTCTTACTATCATGCAACCGAACGCTGCTTTGAAATAGAGGTCAATAAATTATTTATCATCACATCACATCTGAGAAAGATTGGCAATTTAACTTCACCTTCACCACTGAGTGATGCAAAAGCACATGTGAGCCATGACAAACCCTTTCAAAGCTATGTTTCTGATAGAATATAACAATGTGACACCTTTTCTTCTTGTTTTCCTTATTAAAACATCTTTTTAATTGATTTACATCAGATTACAGACTTACTATCCATATGGGATGGGATTATGTGATCACACCAGCAGTGTCTCTAAAGGTAAAGTTAACTAACTCTAACTAAGCAACTCAATTCTGCACAAACTACATAACAAGACTGTGAACTAGAAGGTAAAAGTTGGCACATTAGCAGATCCATATACTCACACAACATTTTAGTGACTTGCCGGCGACGTGCCTTCTGCTGCTGTGTGCGGATGTTACAGCAGCTATCTTGTCCGAAACCAGATTTTGGCTCCAGTTCCTGGTGCATCTTTTCACGCTTTAGCTGCAGCCCAATGAGCATGTAAAGAACACTGATTGTGAGCATGGGCAGAATAAAAAACAGCAAGGTGGTCATCTGGATTGTCAGGTTGTACATCCAGCGTGGTTTCACTAACGTGCACACGGCTGAGTCGGGAATCTCCACATTTATGGTTCCAGCAGGGTCTGTGGGACAACTGTGCAAGAAGACAATCCCATGCAGGCTTGTGTTGGGCACAGCACACAAAACTGATACACCCCACACAGTGAGAATGACTCTCTTAGCATGAGTACGTGTCACATAATACTTTGCTCGCAGCGGGTGGACCACGGCGATGTAACGCTCTATGCTCAGTGCCGTCACGTTGAGGATGGATGCCAAGCAGACCGTCTCAAATAAGAAGGTCTTAAAGTAGCAGCCTCCCGTTCCCAGAAGAAAAGGGTAGTTCTGCCACAGCTCGTACAGCTCTAACGGCATGCCGAGCAGTAGCACTAACAGGTCTGACACGGCCAAGCTGAACAAGTAGTAGTTTGTTGGTGTCCACATTACTTTGTTGCGTGCAATGACGGTGCACGTCAGCACATTCCCCACAACGCCTACCAGGAAGATGATCAGATACATCAGGCAGATGGGGAGGAACACAGGTGATCGACGAGGACCCAGATATTTTTCCAGGTACCCCTCCTCTGTCAGATGTGTGAGATTATGAAAGGTCACATTCATGGCATGAGTAATATTGGTGCACGCTTCTCCTTTAGGACAAAGCCACTCTTCGTTTTCAGTTATTAAATCAAATGAACAGTTGAAAGCTGACATCCTGCCGACTTAGCCGAGCTCACTGGCTGGAAAAAAGTAGAGGAAACCGTTATTAGCATCAATCCAGTTGAACACACAGTAGACAACACTGAATAGTGAGGATAAATAATGAGTTTCAAAATAAGTAAGGAAAGAATCAAGAACTGCGTGATAATTATTAAACTAAGAGTATTTCCTACCTCAACCCTGAACGCAGGACTATATAGCAGGACTATGTCATTTTTAAAGTAATCTTGAGCAGTAGCTCTCCAGAGTTTCTAAAGGTCCTTAAATCTGAGGAAACTGGACAAGTGGAGGACAAAAGAAGAAGTGGGAGGCCTAAAACTCCATCTAAAGCTGATAAACAATATCCAAAAAAATCATATTTTTCACACTGTTGTCAATATGTACAGAGAAGGTTAGGAGAGAAGTGCAACCGTGACTGTTTATAGCCATCTGTAGAACATGGTAGAGGCTCTGTCATGGCGTGATCTATCTAAAGGTCAGACCGCAACATTACCGAAGCACTCAAAAAATCCAGCATCCAAAGAAGAGCTCTGGATCGCACTTCAGGAAGCCTGGGTAACTATTCCTATTTAAAGGAATTACAAGAAAGCTCCCCTTAGAGAGATTAGGTTGTTTTGAAGGTGGCTATACTGCACCAAATACTGATTTTCAAACTCATCAGAACTATACAAACGTTTTTTCCACATGTTTTCCTTTTCATGTTCGCACCTGTTTCAGGAAGTAACCTCACGTAGTAAAACCCCCCCCGAAAAAATAAGAAAATATAAAGAAATCAGAGGTTGTGCAACAGATTATGAATTGATTACTGGATTCCTCATGTATTTGTATAGCAAGTATTAGGGATGGGTATCGAAACCCGGTTCTTGTTGAGAACCGGTTCCCACTGTTTCAATTCCTTTTAATTGTTTGCCATTTTTGCAAACGATTCCCTTATCTATTCCAGTCGCCCCGAATGACGTCACCACGTTGCGGAGCGTCATTTACCTGGCAGGAAACATGGCGGCTCAAACGCTCAAAAGTTTGGTTATACTTTAGGAGAACGGATGACAACAGGGCAACTTGCAATACTTGCAAAGTAGATATTTCATTTAAGGGAGGAAACACTACAAATATGCAAAAGCATTTGCTCACAATGAATGAATGAATGTCATGAATGTCGTGTTTTTAATTCCGCTCCTTATTACAAAATCTGCCATTATTCTCACTGCAGTCTACCGTCTCCTTTCAGGCCAGGATAGACGAATGTCACCGAGCAGTGACTAAGTTTGTGGTGAAAGGCTTGCACCCATTTGCCACAGCAGATGGCCCGATTTTCTGTAAGTGAATGTGTTTAATTGTAGGCAGGGACATTACTGGATATTCTTGTGTAATTGCTACAGAATAATTTATGTTATACTTTGTTATTGCTACAGAAGAATATTTATTTCATTATTTTACATTTACAATGTTTTTCCTGGGGACCCTGTGACACCCCATTGAAGAGCCATAGGCTGTGGATCTCTTAAGATCTCACTGTTGGGTTTGTAAGGCCATGTTACTCCTAAATTTCTATCTTGTTCAAAGAGAAGATATAAAACAAAGTTCTAAGCTAATCGACCTTAGTGTTCTCCTTTTTTTAAAAAAAGAATCGATAGAGAATCGAATCGTTAAACAGAATCGAAAATGGAATCGGAATCGTGAAAATCTTATCAATACCCATCCCTAGCAATTATAACCAAACAGATATTGAGTAATTAGTAGTTCAATTTACTTTAAGCAAATGATTCCTCATCTTGATTAGCTTAAAATGATCAATTAACCATTATTAACCTTTATACCCTAAAGTGTTTATTTTAACCTTTTTGAATCTGTCTCTCTCTTTCCTTCTCTTTCCCCAACCGGTGGCAGCAGATGGCCCCGCCCCTCCCTGAGCCTGGTTCTTCCAGAGGTTTCTTCCTGTTAAAAGGGAGTTTTTCCTTCTCACTGTGACCAAAGGGCTTGCTCATAGGGGGTCATAATAACAATCTGTATGTATTATTGTAGGGTCTTTACCTTACAATGTAAAGCGCCTTGAGGCGATTGTTGTTGTGATTTGGTGCTGTGTAAATAAGATTTAATTGAATTAAATTTTAGCGAGGTTGAACTGTTGAACTCACCTTTAATGTGGCCAAAGAGACTTTTGTCACTGACTGATGTACGAGCAGTTATCTATCTGCACTTTTTATTTCTCCAATTATTATTCAAGACAGGAATATTTAACATCAACCATGAAAGCAGAATGTGCCTTTCCACACAACTCCATGGTCAAATATTTCAGCTGACATTCACACTGGTTTGCCAACTAAAAAGTATAATGATGAAAAAATGAGTGATTTTTCACTCAGTATGGTGTATCACACTAACAAACGAGGCAGAGTAGATAAATTACTGATGACTTAATAAGTAATGAGTGAGTCATTATACATCTCTGTCACAACACATTTGTCATGACATCTAAATTAGATCCTTTTTAACAACCTTTTGTTCATCTTTCTACATCTTTCCCCACCAGTTCTCTCAATTTTAATTACAGCAGTTGTTACTGTTGTTTTTACTTAACTTCTGAGTGGTTGAATAAGCTGAAATTGCTGTTTCCTGCACATATAGATCTTTAAAAGCTTTAAGATGTGTGATGATGTTCTGGAAACTAATGTGAAAGGTGACATCCTCAGTCAGACTGTTTTGTTGACATCAAACACAAGTCTGTGAAATACAGTCAAGCACAAATTCGTCTGTGAGAGATGTTTGAAAGAGACACTAAATCTGTATTTTTGAGGAAGCGACTGTTTCCAGTCTATATTTTGTTGCTATCACATTTTTTTCAGTAAAATAACAGACTTCAGAGTGACTTTCAGACACTTGTTCTTATTCCTTTTGTTATTTGTTTTTCAGATCCGTGATGTTGCTGTTTTGGCTTGCTCTAACCATTCTGCCCTCTCAGAGACTTTCTCAGCTGCAGCTGCAGCATCCACTCAGCCAAGAACCAAAAAGGAAAAAAGACAAAATTAGTGGATTTTTTTTTAAGGAGCTGAATATTTTTCTTTCTTCCAATTTGCTGCTACAGTTATTTGCAAATATGACTTGAACAGGCAAAGGATTCAGGTTGCATTTAGCAACACTTGCAGTATAAAGTAATTGCTAGTTTGTGTCTTTTCATGGGATTTATGGACATTCAGAAAAAAAACTATTACAAGCACAATTTATTAGTCTAGTTATCATTTCTTTGGATGTATTTCACCTGCACAGGCCGACACGTCTACACTTGCAGGCAGGAGGAGCCTGCAATACAAGAAGTGTCCAATCTGACATTCTTCTGCTTTCCATTCCCTTGGCCCTTTGATGTCAGGTGGGTGGAAAAGACGAGGATTAGTGAAAGTGGTGGGATACAGTTCTCTCTTTGAATATCCACATAAGGGTAAATGATGAATGACACTAATTAATTTTGTTAGTGGGGAGCTATTTAACATTGACTGTACCGTATGTAATTGGCACACATCAAACGGAACATATCTAATGTTCAGACGGTGACATTTTATTGACTTTTAAAAGCTGTATGCTAATTTATGAATTCGATGCCAGTAACAAATTTCAAAAAAGTTGTGACAGGGGCAAAAAAAAGAAAAAAATAGAGTCAACCAAAGCTTAGTTCACCTCATTCGATCGTCTTCAAACTTCAAACAATACATCAGGCCTTGCAGAATACCTAGGTAGTTCAGTGTTAGCGCCTAAGGTCAAAGTTGACATTGAAAAAAAATTCAGAGAAACCATATTGAGTAATATATCACATAAAAGGGCACGGAGAGAGCTGTACAACACACTTATTTATTAATATGGCATCCTGTGATGTCACAAAGATAGCTTAAAAGACTGAGTTTGTGATGGGTGTAAACTTCCTTTCTAATTTTCAGGGTATTTGTTACTCGCCCTTTGTGCTAATTTGTTATTTTCTGGTGGATAAACAGTTAAATATTTCCAAAGATACTGTAATAGCTCTGGTATTAGCTAAAGCACCTGGTGTAGCAGCTGAATTTAAATTTCTGAGAAGTCGGTAAGATCTAATATTCCAAGTCGATGGTGTTAATGAAAGGAAATGGTTTCTTTCCCAGATTCATAAAACATTATTGGAAAACACCACAAGGAGTCTTTTCAACAATTACATGTGATGGAGGAGCCCCTATACCTCTAGCAGAGTTTCTGTGCAGTGCATTGCATTAAGTATTATGTACTTTACTTGGTGATTAAAACCTTCTGGGATATGTGGACAGAAAATGTGCTGAGTGATCTGGCATGTTTGCTGCATACTACTGCACTGGGCACATCTAGTGCATTACAATGAATTACATACCACAAACTATTCCCCTGCAGCTGCAGAGTGTACTAGCTTGCCATAAATTAGATGTAGTTTCATAAGTATTTCCATGTTCTAGTCCCTGATGTCCAAGTTAGTTCTATTTTATTGGAAGAAAAATGCAAAAGGATTTGACTATATTTGCATTTTTAGAGAGAAGCTTGGATATAATGACACAGCATATGTTGATTCTCATTCTATTCCAAGAAATAACACAGTGTACGCAGTGCAATGAATAACAAATACATCCTGCATCCATACACGTTTGAATACAAAACTGAGAATAGATCTGGTGCTTATAGCTGACCTATTGTCTGTCTACGAATTTTACAAGTTATATATCTGAGAGATTGCGATCGTATTACCATCTTGCCAATTCATTTTTGTGTGATATACTGTTCCATCTCTCCATTTTCTTCCATTAAACCAATTCAAGATCGGGACACGCTGGACCCTATCTCAGTTGTCATAAGGTGGCGGTACACTCTGTACACAGTGTTACAGTTTTAAGTGACCTGCCCAGTGACTACGGATGCAAATCAGCATCTTGTAGGCCTATTTTCAGATGTGTCATTATAGGAAAAAAGAAAAAATTACACTACATAGTTACATAAAAGTCTATTGATTCGGTTATTTGACCAAATATAACGCAGCTGGAGTATTAGTTTAAAAATTGGTTAGAAAGGGTTCACATATGCTTTTGACATCAAGCATTATTACCCTCAGTTGTACCGTAATTGTCGGACTATAAGCCGCTACTTTTTGCACAAGCTTTGAACCCTGCGGCTTTTAGTCAGGTGCGGCTTTTCTATGGATTGTCCATGATTTTTGTGATATCGTAAGAGGATTTGTTTTGTTTGTTCCGCTGTTGTACGGCACTACGTTGCCTGGCGGAAGGATCGGGGCTCAAGAGTGGTATGTTGGTCACATGTCCGTCCGCCAGGCAACGTAGTGCCGTACGAAGTAGCGCGAAAAACAAACTTCAAAGTAGCGCTACGCGTTTAGCGGGAGGCGTGGATGCAGTGTTGCCAACTCCTCAGTAAGGAAAATCGCTATTGGTTGTCCTAAAAGTCGCTAGAAGTCGCTAAATGATGTCATCACCTAATTTGCATAATTGGTCATGCTAATGTAATTGTAACCTATGCTGCTGGAGAGAGAAATAACATTGTGAACGAGACATAAAGTGAGCAAAAAACGTCCTAAATGCATTTAGAATTTATTTAGAACTACAAATTAAATTTCTTTTAGCAATTATTGTTTTTTGTAATGTCTTTCACGTCTTTTTTTAGCGACTTTTTTTAGAAAAAAAGTCGCTAGGGGGTCTGAAAACTCGCTAAATATAGCGACAAAATCGCTAAGTTGGCAACACTGCGTGGATGACGAGCAGCGATAAATTTGCGAAAAGCAAGTTATGCCCAACTCCACCAGTGGATTCTGAAATCTATTTTTCTGGTGTGCTGTAGGTTATTGTTATGTACTACATTTGTTACTCATTTATGAAGCACAGTACATGTTTTGTACTTGTAATTACCGGTACTTGTACATATACCTAAAAACTTATGCAAATATGTACCCATAACTGGTTTTTCAAAATATTAATAAAAGGGGTGTGTCTCACTAATTTATTTATTTAGGACAGTGCATGTTAATGAACATAAATGTAAAAAAAAAATTACATGAATGTAAACATCCCAGATTATAGCCAAAGGCTAATTTCCATCTGTTGTCCTTAAACATAAAAAAATAGACAATAATTCATAAAAAATCATCATTCATTCATAATAAAAACTCCATCACCAAACTTACACATACACACCATTCTGTTCCCAAATAAAACATTAAAACTATACAACTCATACATGATCACACACTTGATTTGTCCATAGCCAGTTTTTAACCTTTGCTTTAAACAAATTGAGTGTAGAGCATTCTCTAATGGGTTGAGGAAGACTGTTCCACAGATGGCCACCCTTAACAGAGAGGACGTTCTCCCCAAATGCTGTCCGTCTGTGGGGTATAAACAAGTCTCCTCGGATTGTAGCTCGAGTGGTCCTGTCTGAGCTTTCTTTATGCCTAATAAACTGCTTTAGTGGTGGTGGAGCAAGGGAGTGTAAGACTTTATATATTAAACACACTCTTTTAAGTTTCACTAAGTTATTGAAGTTCAGTAATTTATGTTTTTTTTAACACATGACAGTGGTGGTGGGAAGTCGGTTTTTTGTCAAGTAGTTTTAAACTTCTTTTATAAATGTTTTCAATAGTTTTAAGTGTTGTTGGACAAGCAAGTGACCAGGACGTCAAACAATAGTCCATATGAGAGATGATCATTGAGTAAAAATAAGCTTTTGCAACATTCATATTTAAATTATTACGTATATGATTAAAATTTCGATTATTAAATTTAAGTACCTGGGACACTTTATTTATGTGACTCTTGAAGGATAATGTTGGGTCTAGAATGACCCCAAGATATTTAAATTCTGGAGCTAATTCAAGCTCTACTCCATCCAGGAATATGTTTGACTGCTTCAAGTTTAAGGGGCGTTTTGAAAAATACATACAGACAGTTTTTGAGGTGTTCAACATTAGGCATGAGTCCTCCAGCCAGCTATGCATTAATGCTAAAGCAGCTGTAAGATCTTTTGCCACCTGCTGGACACTATTTGCTTGCGTATATATAACTGCATCATCCGCATACATTTGAGCAAATATATTTGGACAGACTTCAGGTAAGTTATTGATAAAAAGAGAGAACAATAAGGGCCCAAGAACAGATCCTTGAGGAACCCCTGTATCACAGTCTAAATATGGAGATTTAACCCCATCCAACACCACACACTGTTTCCTGTGTGAGAGATATGAGGCAAACCACTGAAGAGCCTGACTGGAGATATTAAACTGAGTCAATCTGGACAACAATATCTGATGGTTTACAGAGTCGAAAGCCTTCTTCAGATCTAAAAATACAGCTCCAACACAGGGACTCTTGTCCAGCAAGCTCTTCAAGTTCTCCACTAACATACACAGGGCAGTATCTGTGGAGTGATGTGCCTGAAAGCCAAACTGCAATGGATGTAATGAGGGTTGGGTGTTTTCTAGGTGAGCAGTGAGGAGTTTAACCACCCACTTCTCAGCTATTTTAGATACGACCGGGAGTATGCTTATGGGGCGATAATTAGCCATGTCAGTCTTCACACCTGCTTTGAAAATTGGTGTAACTGCAGCAATTTTCCAATCTGTTGGAACAATGGAATGTTCGAAAGACATATTCAAAACAGCCATCTGTTTCCTGACAATTCGCTTTGTGCATATTCTCTTACATATGATAAGTCAACATTGAAACACCTGCGGCTTTTAGTCAGGTGCGGCTAATGTATGTACAAAACAGGATTTTCCCCTGATTTTAGCTTGTGCGGCTAATATTCAGGTGCGCTTTGTAGTCCGGGAAATACGGTATATATTCTAATTTCATTGCACACTATGCTTTTTATATCCATGAAACAAGATGAAACAATAAGTTTCACTTCACCAAGCCTTAAAGACAAAAAAGCATGGATGACCTGTAATGTTCTAATTCTAAAATTAGAATAAACTAACGTGTTTTAGCCCTAAAAAAGTGAGAGGCAGGATAACAAGGTACTCTGGATGGTGTTACCTTGGCCAACCTTTGATGCATTGGCCTGTATGTCTCACATATAAAATAAGGCCCTATGATTGTTTTCTTTCACATTGTGCAAAATTGTCATCAGTATTGTCAATTATTGAATATTATAATATTAGAATTTCATATTGTATGTGGTATTAACATTACTCCCAGAAAGGTCTGCGGGAAGGGTATTGGCATAAACTAGACAAAGACAATTCTAGCACCCTCTTTTGGATCACTTTCAGGACTTCCAGCAACCTCTAACTAGTCTCTTGACCCGTGTGACTGATGGCTCATAGTAACTATGGCTACCACAAGATGCTCTGCACCACGCAAAATTGTCCATTATTAAAATATAGCCATTTTAAACTAATTTTAAAATTATTCATTATTAAACTCTGGCTGTCTTCCACAGTCTGCCCCAGCCGGGCACGGCCAATGGCCTGAGCCTGGTTCTCTTACTCTTACTTGCTTATAGGGGTCATTTGATTATTGGGGTTTTCTCTGTATTACCGTAGGGTCTTTACCTTACATCATAAAGCACCTTGAGGCAACAACTGAGCCCATCAATAAAAAATTATTTATAATTTCTCTACCTTTCTTATGTTGTTCTACGTCTTTGAGTTTATCACATTTTAACATTAATAAGGTTTTTCATAAAAGGAAAATATAAAATGCCAAATGCCACTGGGGCCAAGTTGCATGATGAAATAACCTACCGATAAAAAGGAAATATTTTGACCTTTACTACTCGTCTATAGGTACAGTAGCTTTGCTGGATATAAGAACAGTGATTGTGAGTTTACTGAGATCTAAAGGTATGAATTCATAGACAAGGATGAAAAGGAACAAAGTTTGTGGTTTGACTGCAGATGTAGGACCTTGGAGTAACATTAGTTTCTGTCTCTTTGACTGAATATCTGCCTGGCAGCTGCAAAACATGAACCCACTTGACATTGCTATGTATAAAACTTGCAAATGGACTGATTTATTTAGTTTGGTGCCAGAACAGAATACCACATCATTCTGGCTGATTTAACACCTGCGTGTACACTGCCCTGAACTGTAGTTTGTTTTTTAACCTGTCCTGTCGGGCAGCTTTCGCAGGCACAATCACGATCTGAATGCCCCGATGTGCCAGACACATTTGTTTTGTCTCTAAGTCTCTATCGACAATTTCTTTTTATTACATTTTTTAAATTATTCAGTCAAATGTATCTACTGAGTGACAATGCCAGACCTCAAGGCGGGTAGAAGAAACTCTTTAATTCAGTTTAATGGAATTAAGTTTCAATTCAATCTATCACAGCCCTGAAATGTATCAAATTAAACTGGTGTGCATTAAACTGAATTGAACAATAGATAATACAATATAGTTAATGCAAGCCTGAACTGTTTTAAACAGAGTTGCATTAAAGGAATTCAACTTTACAGAAGATGCTAAATAGGTGTAGAAAGCAATGATGAACTCTGGAAGTAACACGTATTGCCCTAAAATAAATACGAATAGTTTTCTGAAAGATTGTATATTTGAACACATGTTGGCCACTTATAGAAATCACTGAGGAAAATGGAAAAACATCCTTTTTTTGAATGTTAATTGGTCATTGTTTGAGGCCAGTGAGCAATGCCATCGATTATCTAGTCTGCAGCTGTTAACACAGCACCACAATCCATCTGTTACCCAGAAGCTTTTTCCAGTTGTCAGAGCTTTTGTCCCTGAAGTAGAGACCATACTTTTCACTATTCTGCTATGATTTAATGAATAATCAAAATCGTGAGTCCGAATCATGTCAGTGGACAAAAATAACCTGTTTCAGCAAAGTCTCCATGACACCGTCTCTTATGAAAGTCAAAAATGTCATTTCTTGAGTGTTTTTTCACAAGCTTTAAAACTGCATGAAGTCAGTACAGGTTTGCAGGAATTATACAAATGCCAAACAGGGAACTTTAATGTCTGACTATAAGTCAGACTTTAATAACAGTGCAAACTTCTCAATTCATTTGGGGGCACTGAGAACACAGAACCTATCTCCTTTTTCTGTATTTTTTTTCTGTATCTTGCAATATTCATGATTTATTTTTATACCTCACTGCTTTTATAATTTTTGACACATCACATTTTCATTCATTCAACACGTTCTTTGTTCTAAGGTCAAATCATGTAATAGTCTGTAATGGAGTTAATGCCACAAGAAAAAGACCTGCGAGTGTTTGAACCTCATTTATCTACTTTACAATATGTAAAGACGTAATAACTGATTGATTGGTAAATTAACAGCTGATGCACCAAGATACAAAAAAGCCAGAAATGCATTGTTTTGGATTCAATAAAAACTTGTATGTGACACTTGTAAGAGCTGAAAGCTGAAAATCGAATCTCTTCCTTTTCAAGTAAATATTGACTTGATCACATGTAGCGTATAATAATTTGGGAGAATTAAGAGAGAGATCTGCAATCCTCAGTAAAGCGCTGTTATTGTGTAAACAAAGGTAATTACAAAGTAGTAGTTTAATGAACTGGTTGATTACACAATGACACCTGAGATTTATTTTAGTCTGAATGATGAAGCCTCTTATGTCAGATAGTGAATAAACATTACAGTGATTTACTGCAGCTCTGCACTGGAGCATCTTTAGCTTTTTACTGGATATAAATGCTCTTACCTCCAGTGTGTCCCTGTGTTGTTATTCCTTTGCGTAAACTCAGGTTGAAGCCTTAAGTCTGAACAATGTGCGGCTCTTTCACTCCACTCTCCTCCTGGTCTGTCGCACTCTCCTCCAGCCTCACTTGCAGTTACACACATACATACATATTGCGCACACACGCACACACGCTCTCCCCTTTTCTGTCATCCTTCCTGCACGTCAGACTCTCAGACATGAATGTTCAAACGCAGGCAGACATTTAAAACAACATTTATTGTTCTTTCCATTGCAAACACTTAGATTTGAATGACTATGATGATATTAAAGTAGGAATACGAGCTGCGCTCCCTTCACTCAGAACCCCCTTAAGGTTGAGGATAAAAACCCTTGCAGATACTCAGCTTTCAGTTTTAATTCAGTAGACTGTAAAACATACTTTTGCACAATTCCACGTGTAGCTGGAAATTTTCCTTAAACCTCGCTGTTAGAGTGGCGTAGCAGTGGTTTTCAAAGAGAGCGTATCAGTCGGAAATTACTTAGCTTTTGTTCATCTCCTCCACAGCTTGGTGGACATATTAATATGTGACTATACAGGTTGCCTACACTAAGCTGTTTTTGTATGTTTGAAGTGTATTCCTCGTCTTCAGTTTTTGCAAACACAGTTTTATGGATAAATATTTATGCAAAATTAATGTATACGTGAGTCCAGCAATAACAAGGCCCAAACTGACTGTTTTACCTGAATTTGTCTTCTAATGCTGCTTAATACCACGTCTAACGAGCCAAACATATCCTGTGTTGCCTGGTTACACATTGTATATATTGCAATTTCACTATGGACCTGCAGACCTGCACAGAAAACAAATAACAACTTTTGTTTTAAACAGTCACGTTTTTCATGTCTCACAACAATTCAGACACCAATCAGCGGTCTTCAGATAGAGAGCCCGCAGTATCCCCAAAGACGACACAACAGGAGATGAGCGTGATCAGAAGCATGCTTCTTGTTTTCTTTGACGTTCCCAGTGGTGCTGAGTGAAACTGTCTCCCAGGGTCAGACTGTCAATGTAGAGTTATAACATAATCTTGTTGAGATGTCTGAGGGAGAACATTCCCTCGTTGACAACTTGAACTGTGGTTCACCCCAATACATTCTATTTATTTATTGTTGTTTTTATCTTAAGAAAAAGTCAAACTAAATTTCATTGTACACCTTATGATGACAACAACTATTCATTCAATCGATTGAAATCTTTTTGTTTTTTCTTCACACTAAAACAAGCATAGTTACCATTTGGCATAATTGCCATGTTTCTACTGCAAAGTGAATTTAATTTGAAAGCTCTCTCTTTGTGTGTGTTCTGCCCTGGTGTATAATCAATACTTAAATGTGCCAATATCTGGGACTGTTTCAGGGCACTGTGCAGCTGGGGGAATTGTTGAAGGTTCAGTACTGTGGGTGGAGGTGAAATCTATGCACACCTAACCTTTCATATGCACCAAGCATATAATCAAAACCATAGTTAGCTCCCGCCGTGATCACCCTCTAATTTTGCTGGTTGACTGGTTTTTCTGAATGGGAGATAAAGAGGATTCACATTCACAACAGGTGGTTAACTCTATGTGTGCTATGGTGGATTTTGATACATAGCTGACTGATCCTGCTGAGAACGATTTATCTATAACAGGGGTGGGCAACGGCAGGCCTCGAGTGGTGTCCTGCAGGTTTTAGATATCACCCTGGGTCAACACACCTGAATCAAATGATTAGTTCATTACCAGCCCCCTGGAGAACTTCGAGACATGTTGAGGAGGTAATTTAGCCATTTGAATCAGCTGTGTTGGATCAAGGACACATCTAAAACCTGCAGGACACCGGCACTCGAGCCCTGGAGTTGCCTACCCCTGATCTATATGTTCCTAATTTACCATTGTGTGGACAAATTTGCATCCCACTTTTTAAAATATATATATTTTAAACAGGAAATATAGGGAGACATAAATATATATAATCAGTTGACACCCTGACCGACAATAGTCCTTCATGTTTGGCATTCATGCCTTATTGATTAAACATAAGTTGAAGGGGTTCGCGTAAAACTCTTATTTGTGACTATCTAAAGTGATCACACTCACTGGAAATTAAATGCTGGGCCAAGTACGATAAGCACTATGTTTGTGCTTGTTTCTTTAAACAGCCCAAAGATATTTAAAGGTTTCAGATTTTGCACCAAAACGTCTGTAAACTACAAAATACAGCACCTAACATTCCAACAACGCACCCTAAATCTCCTCTGCAGCCTCAGTAAAGCAACATTTAAGCGACGCATGACGCCGCTCTCAGCCCGCTGCTGGTGGGAGAGTCTCCAGCTGACCATTCCGGATGTTGGAAAATAGGACACAGGAAGGGAGGGCGTGGTGAGCGCTAACTGAACTTTCAAAATAAGAGCTTGTTCTCTCTCTCTCTCTCTCTCTCTCTCTACACACACGCACACATGTGCTTATAGCAATTTTCATATTGCTTTCAAATAATGTGCTGATGGCCCATATAGGCATACAAATGTATTCATACAATTTTACTGATACAATAAATTAAATATTTTCTAAAACACAACGTTGTTGAGGCTTAATTTAAAGCAGGGGCGATTTTAGCCCAGTTTTGGAGGTGCTTCAGCACCCCCAAAATGAATCAAAGCACCCCCAAAGATGTCTTACTTTTTTTGAAAATATTTGCTGTTTGTGGGACACACTACTAAAAGTATAAAAAGCATACAGTACTTAATTGAGATGGAACATTTTAACAACAAAAGTATAGATAACCCCTCCCCCCTCCCAAAATGGTTTGTTCCAGCTCGGCTCTCTCCTACTCGGTCTAGCGCTGTTGCTGCCAGAGCGATGGTGGCTGAGACCACCTTTTTTTAGTATTTTATTTGTTCCTGAGTAAATCGGTTAGGCTGAGATTAAAGTTATAGTTTTTACACAGCTGAATAAACGTCAAGCAGACAGCTGATTATCAGAAGTGTGAGATGCTCGAGAATATACTCCGGTGTCCTGTTATATTTTAGATAGCAATGAGTTTATTAAACTTCACCGAAACAATCTCCAAATTTCATTCAAATTTAATAAACTATCATCTTGTCTTTATTTTTAGTTAGCACATACCTTAAACACTTAGAGCTGTAAGCTAATGATAGTTATATGAGAGCAGATGCTGCTGGTGCAATAAGCTGTACGCTGTACAGCCAATGGATGCATGATCTGATTAGTCGACTAATTGCAAAAATAATCGGTGACTAGTCGACTATCAAAGTAATCATTTGTGGCAGCCCTAGTTGAAAACGTGTTTTCCGACGATGTTTGCTCTGTAGTAAAATTAGCCATATTTGACTGCCCTGTTGATCTCATTGAAATGTATACAGCCTATTTAACCTCTTAAGCCCCAACGCCCCCTGATACGGGGGCAAAAAGCAGGAGATCAGGTAGGCTTGGGGCTTAAGAGGTTAAAATCTAAAACTTAACATTGTCCGTAGCCTGCTGTTGTTACCACTGTCCTGTTTGAAATGTAATGAGAGAAACTGGTTATTTTGCCATATGTGCATGTGCCGATATTGAACCCAAGGTACTAACTAGCTAACTGACTGGATGCCCATTAACCTTATAACTCCTGTTGTTTGTGTGTGTGTGTGTGTGTGTACAGATTGTCAGTCCAAAGAGGGAGAGAGGAAAGAGGGGAACATGAGGACAAAGTACAAGATCAGGAAGTACCAGGTAAGAAAACAGACAGGGAGTACTAACAGGCAAAACAGTAACTGTTTAACTGGCAAAGAAAAAGAAAGACAAACAACTAATACAAACAACTAATACAATCTGGAAGTTGTGTTCTCCCTATATTAAAGCTGCTATACAGAATCTGCAAAACAAACTGGGTTGTCAGCCCTGGCACTGCATTACCATATTGAGCTTCAGTCAGAGGAAGTCACGGTTGCCAAAGACTTTATAAAGCTCAAGAGTGAGGCTGGTGCCATTCCAGATATGTTAACATTGTACAATCTTCTGGATAATCAGATCTTCCCCAAACTGAAAACTGTTATTCAGGTTGCCCTAACAAACCCAGTTAGCAGCTGTAGCTGTGAAAGGTCTTTTAGTGTCTTGAGTCAGCTCCATACCTGGCTGAGAAGGACCATGGGTCAAAGCAGACTCCAGCACCTGGCTGTGATGTCAGTTGAGAAAGAGATGCGTGAGAGACTTGACCACCAAAATGTGACAGATTTACCAACCTCAAGGTGAGGCGACATAGGTTAAAAGAAAAGAAAAAATCTGCAGAGCCATAGTAGTATCTGCAGTAAAGATCTTTTCATACATTGTATACATTGTACCAAAGGCCAAGTGTCTCCATTTTCTAATAATATTTTGTATATTTCAAGGACTCTTCTATTTTTGGAGTGTATTTTTTATGTATCTGTATTGTATTATACACACACTTTAGAAGTGAATCTCTGTCCAAAAAATGCACACAGTTTACTTTTTACTCACTATGAGCATCATTCATCATTTCCCCCAGTAATTAAGGTTAGGATATGTATTTTTTTTTTTATTCCAATCCATTCTTCTTTGACAGCATTTTAATAACCTTGATCAGATTTGATGGTTTTGTTACAGACTTTTCAAAAAAGTGTTTTGCTGTTCTTTCAAAAATGTGGGGATTAAATTGTGTTAAAATGTACAAAACAGTGATGTCATGTTTTGTGACGAGGACCCAGGCACAGAGAGACTTGATGAATTTAAGAAACTTATGATTTAATAAAGAAATTTGCAGACTTGCACAGAGAGGGTAAAATTATGATGACTGATAATGGAGATGAAGACAACAGACGATGAGGACAGGGAGGAACAGGGGTTTAAATGCACCAAGGAGGCAGTCAGAGAGAACTCAGGACAACTGGAGGCATTTAGGGATGCAGGGACTGACAGAGGCGGGGAAGACGTCTCATTGTGATGAGTAAAGTTTACCTTGCCTGGATGGGCAGCTCTCTGGGTGCTCAGCACCCCCAAAGCTCTGATCCTAGAATTGCCCCTGATTTAAAGTAATCTGTCATATTTTTAAAAATGCATTTCAGCACGTTTCTGTATGGTTGTTCATTGCTCAGCCCTGTGACTATTGAGTCTGGCACTGGCCAAATAAATAAATAAATAAAAAATTGACTTATTTAAATCTGAAATTGACATCATGCACATAATTTGCTTGACTAAACATAAGAAGTAACTACCTGGAGTTGTCTTATATCAGCTTGAATTTTTACATATATTTTATATACATTATATTCTTGTTATTTCACATTTTAAAA
The DNA here is from genome assembly GCF_056152115.1 of Neolamprologus brichardi. Classification (NCBI taxonomy): domain Eukaryota; kingdom Metazoa; phylum Chordata; class Actinopteri; order Cichliformes; family Cichlidae; genus Neolamprologus; species Neolamprologus brichardi. Next base: position 35,667,429 of record NC_142118.1, on the reverse strand, counting down.
AGACAAGCACTTTTTAGATTTTGTTGTATAGCAAAGTTTGTGTGTGTGTGTGTGTGTGTGTGTGTGTGTGTGTTTTCTTCTTTTTTTTATGTAACCAAAGCATTAAATATGATCTTTTCCAGAACTACTCATGCAGCAGTTACAGTTTATTTTCTTACTTTTGATGCATCGGGATAAGAACTGGCTACAGTGGCAACATAAAGTCTAACACTTCACTGTTTATTGCAATAATCATGACATGACACTTTCAAGTCTAATTAACGATATGTTTGGCTTTTTACTCTTACTGTTTGCTTCTTCCAATTTTAAGGTTAGTTTGACCTAAACCAGGATGCACCTGTGGTTTCTTGTAAATGGTGGTGAAATACTGATAGCACTTTCATTATTATTTACCCATGTTAATAGTTTTGTTTTTTTTTTTTGTATATTTTGTACTGATTCAAATGATACCTAAATCAGTGTCAAAGACATGAGTAGACACTGCTGGAGCAGCTGAAAGAAGGATTGGAGAATTTTTTCTTTGTTGAATAGTCATGCATGCGGTCATTTGAGTCATGAGTCATCGGTGACAATGAATAAGGTATTTCCCATGTATGATGATAAAGTGTACCAAGTCTCAGAGGAAGGACACAGGACACATTTGTAATCTTCAGATAGTGTGAGAAATGTGAAACGCAGATATATGACATGTGTGTTGTAAATATACACGTCATATATCTGTATTTCACATTCCCATGAGACCAATCAAATTTTCTAATCTGTCCAATAGTACTTTTTCAATTAGAAATGTTAAATGTTGCACTAAGATCAAACAGTACTATGGTAGTCAGTTTGCCTGAGTCTGGATTCAGGCAAATATTTAATATCTTTACAAGAGCAGTTTGTGTGTGGTGATACTGATGAAAACTGAATAGCTGAATGACCAGGTTTAAAACAGCAGGTAACTGCATCATGATTGTTAAATTGTTCCATTTTCTAAAAGTAAAATAGCAGGAACTTAGCAAACATGGAAAATAAGCTTTTCTCTCTTCTAATAATATCATGTGACTTTACTCGTGTCAGTTTTATTTCATGAGCGTCGGAAACCACTAAAACTTGTGTGACTTACAGGCTTGAAAACGCTCTTTTGTTGTCATCAGAGGAGCAGCTTTGTCACCTGCTTCACCTTAGAAAACTCTTCAAAGAACGGAGCCAGATTCAAAGTGACAATGAAAAGATGTCACTGAATCCCCAGATATACCTCAATTACTTCTGCTCAGTGCATTCATAGAACCTCTGCAGCATCCTGCAAGTTTTTAATGCGGTTTTCCACTTTATCCATTTATCTCCTGCTGCTTTGTCTCACATTGTGTATTATAGCTTTGAAGCCCTTAATGTGAACATCTCGAACTGCATGCTGATTCTCACCATAATCTTCTGTGTAGTATCATATTTACTAAGCTTTTTTATGCAACATTTTTTCAATTGAATTTGATTATTAGCTCTCACTGTCAGGGTCCTGGGTCTGAGCGACCGAGCAGCTATGAATTATATTATTATTGTATGCATATTTGGTGTTGCTGTCCTTCTCCCTGTTTGCACGTGTGTGTGTGTGTGTGTATACCTGTTTCTGCGGGCGCCTTCAGGCCTGGTGGGTGTGGCCCTGCTGCCGGACTGGCCACACCCGAAGCCACACACCTGCTGCTGATCAGGCCTCGTCAGGGGAGCTACTTAGGAGAGTCTTGGAGCTCCCACCGACGTGGGATCACTGCGTGATATATATATATATATATATATGCATGCCACGTTAGTCACCCAGTTTAGGGTTAGTCGTTTAGTGCATGCCTGTTATGGTTAAGTGTCCTGACAGCTGCCGCTATTGTTTCCCGCAGGAGGAGCGTGGGAGGCTCAAAGGGCAGCGAGCACCGGGAGTGCAGACACGGAGCAGAGAGCAAAAGGAGGACACGACACGGGAGTTTTGGGAAACACGGGGATTTATTGTTGTTTTGCACCATACACTGTAAATAAACGCACTGTTCGCACACAGAGCACCGCGCCTGGGTCCTCCTTCCCTACACCCCCACGGTCTGCCTGTCAAACCGCGACACTCATAGGCACTGTTCTAGAGATGGCATGTAAAGGAAAGCTGGGAAAACACACAGTATTGCATTTAGATGATATCCAGCTGTTTGAAAAAGTACTTTTTGGAGTTAAGGGGTAAGTTCCTGAAAAGACAAGTGTAAGATTAATCTAAAGTGGGGAGTAACTGGGCAGATGAAAACATCTGGATCAGTAAAATGACACAATAATATCCTCACTCAACTCAAGATGCTAATGCCAATAAAAACAGCTGTGTGGCAGGCACATTGTAGAGCCAAACGCAGAACTTGGAAAGCAAGCATAGAAAAGCGGTTTTAATGCTGATTGCTCACCAAAGCACAAAGCACACAGCTACAGTAAGTGGGACAACTCAACAAAGGACAAGGGAAGACAGGGGTAATAGTGAACAGGTGGGGAACACAGCTGCAGACAACTGAGTCATCACATAAAGAAACAGGAAGAGGGAAACATGATTAACATGACACAAAAAGACTATTTCCTAGGCACACTTTAGGCCCTCTAAGACCCCGCTGAGCATTGTTTAGTCACCTCAGACTACTTGAGTAGTGTAGTTAACCATCTCCACCCCTTTATGTATTCTTCTTCTGACACCTGCTTCCAGCAGGATAACCATCATGCCATTAAACTGCATTATGCTATCATGTCAGTATGAACCAAAATCTTCCAAGTCCCTCTGTATTTATTTGAGAAATGCAGAAATGATTATCTGGAAGGCAGTTTTAACTCGTGACCATATAATTAAAGAACTTTTTTAGAAGTATTTGTTCAATCATTTGCAAAATCAGTTGGGGCCAAAAATATTTAATTTCTAATCCACTGGAAATTAAATATGCTAATTTAGACTGATGAAACATTTCAGCCTCTGATCACTTAAAACACGAGGCTGAGGCAACATAATTTCATGTGAAAGCTTCCATTTCACTGAGCGATAAATCAGATAGGGCTCTTTGAATCTATTCCAGCAATCACGGCGAATCACACAGCTTCACAGAGCCTGATTCAGTGAACATTTGGACTTTGGAAAGTAATTTCATTACCAGCATTTTAATGAACTCATATTCCTCATTTCAGGAGAGTAATTGAATGATTTAGTAGCAAGCAGGCGTCTCATGGCATTTTAGTTTTTCATGAATGACAAAACCTTATTGAGCAGCTGTTTGCCTGCACCTGACAGGACAGATCCATATTAAAGGATCACCCTGACCTTTTGCTTGTTCTTATTATCATCTGGGGGGAAAAAAACACAATAATGAACAAGAAGGAAAGATGAAGAATATCTTTGTCTGTCTTTTTTGATAATGGTTAAAAACAATTACCAGATGATAGAAAGAATAGCAGTGTGTGATGTGGATATTACACGTGTCCACAGATGTTCCTTAAACATTACAATCAGGGGTGTTTTATGTATGCCTGCAGCCGTGCTCAGTAGGGCAAAAACATTTAAATAAAAATGAGTTCCTGTTTTCAGCTCTTGGAGCCAATGTTTTATCCTGTTAATTCTGCGTGCTTTTCGTGCAAGTCCCTCCAGTGACACTAAAAAGAAAGAAACGCTGAGCTGGATTGTCAGAGTTATTGTTTTAGGCGCTGTGGTGTCAGTGTGGATTGTGTTATAGCTATGACAGTATGATAGCTTGTCCTTTCAGTAAAATCCAGCAGTTGTTGACATCGTTAGACATATCAGCTGGCTGAGATGCCTAGAGGTTATAGACCAGCCTCAACAGCTGATGACAAGTGGCTTTTCATTACAACACAAACTGCAAATTTATTAGAAAATCTAGACGTCCAATTTTAGAAATGAATATAAAAGGCTGGTGAAAAATTAGATTTCTCTTAACTTCTGGTTGTTGTTAGAAAAAGAGAATATTCTGCCTTTGGCATGATTTTAGTCAGAAGATATGCTGCAAGTTGTTGATGTAGTGTGAGCATATTATTGCTAATTTATGGAGCCAGACGTCTTTGTCAGTTTTCAGTTTAGCCTTTTAGTTCCCATTCAGAACAACTTTACATCTTGGACTTAAACTCACCAGCTCCTTGAGGATGTTATATCCATGGATGTTGTCACAAGAAAGTTTGATGCTCTGATATCAGCTTATAGGCCATTACGTGAAGTGAGCTGGAAAGGGATCAACATATTGTCAGGCTGGGTATCTGTTATTTGTGTCAGGAGGATGGAGGGGGAATAATGTCAGAGCCATAAAAATTGTCCTCCAGCAGCTTACTTACGAGAATCTGAAATGTTACAATATGCCTAGCAAAGTCGAAACTTTAATAACAAGGGTTCATGAGCTAGCATCAGTGTGAGAGTGAGAACACTGAAAAAATACAAAGTAGACATTTTTACAAAAAGGATGGCACAGTTGGGGGATTAGGAAAGCACATTTTGTCCCACAGGCATCAGCTTGTCAGCTTTCTTCAGGCACACAGGGTGAGTTTATTCACGATGAGTCAGTCTTTACCGCCTAATGCATTTAGCCACAGGATTGATCACTAAATAAGCCAGAAAGGCGGCATGTGCACATCCACAGATTTAGCAGATCTAAGCAGGACTTTTTTACTTGCACATTTCCTTCCCTTTTTTTCTGCTTAAATACAAAGTCAAATGGGTTCATTTAGGTGTTTTTCCCTCTGTCATCAGTGACCCTTCTATATACTAAATTGAACCTAAATTCATATGCAGGTTACCACTGCTCTGTATCAAAGGTGCCAATTTGATGTGTTATTCAGGACAAGCCAAAGGCCAAATCATGAATATACACAGAATGACAGCCGGAGTCATGATGCATTTTAATTTGTACTTGTGAGAAAGACAGAGAGAATATGAAGCAGTTTATGTGAGAACAGACAGCTGCTTTGTTGTGCACGGCTCACTTTTTTTTATAAGAGTAAAGCATCAAACCATTTTAACTTCTGGGATATTCATCTGGTCAGTTAAGTAGCCGAGGGGGTTGTTAATCAATTTCAGCAGGTTGGTGTTAATGAAGTTAGTAACAGGTGCACTGGAGGAGGCAACAGTGAGACAGTAGTCTGACTGATTTGGTAAGGCTGAGTGTCACTGCTGGGAGCATGAGGTAATACATGGACCATACATAAGTTGCACAGGTAGCCCAGGTCCTCCAGGATGGCACATCAATACGTGCCATTGCCAGGTCTGCAGTCTCTCCCAGCACAGTGCACATGGAAGTGATTCCAGGAGATAGACAGTTACTCTGGGAGAGCTGGACAAGGTCTTAGAAGGTCCTTTGTGCAAGGAGGAACAGGATGAGCACTGCCAGAGCTCTACAAAATGACCTCCAGCAGGCCACTGGTGTAAATATCTTTGACCAAGCAATCAGTAAAAGACTTCACGAGGGTGACCTAAAGAACTGGCGTCCTCTTGTAGGCACTGTGCTAACTGCTGGGCTCTGTGGAGTCTCACTGGCACTTCCCTTAGAATATCAGGCTTAGCAGGTTCACCACTGCTGCCCTGTACTTCACACAGAGCACATGTGACATTTATGAATGGATCTGGAGAAGCTATAACATTGTTCAGCATAACTGCTTTGGTGGTGTATCAGTGATGGTCTGGAGATGTCATGGTCCTGAGTCTGAGGACTCGGTGTTTTGTTTCTTTCTATTATTCTTTGTTCTCGGTTATTCTGTTTTGTCTTTTGTTTAGGGTTGCTATGTGTTAGTGTTTTTGTTTCATGCCTGCCTGTGTTCTCTCTGTCTGTCCATGGTATTATTGTGTCTGCTCATGAGTCTGCCTGTCAAGTTCAGTGTCCGGTCTGGTTCTCTGTGTCTGTTAGTTTCCTGTTTTATTTTGAAAGTTCATGTCTCATGTCAGTGTGTTCAGTTTTACCTCTCCCCTGTCTCGTTAGCCTAATTGCTCCCAGCTGTGTCTCCCTCCTGTGGCCCATTCCCTGATTACTCCCCATGTATTTAAGCCCTGTGTTTTCCTGTGCTCTCTGTCGCGTCGTCTGATTGATTCCATGTCTGTCTGCATTATTCTATGTTACCCGGTACTCATTCTGCGTCTCTCTGCCATCTCTCTTTGTGCATTTTGTTCCTCCTCCCGTGAGTGTCTGGTTTAAGTTTTGTTCGTTAGTTTTCCCAGTTTAGGTTTGTTTACTCCCTGCTCTGCTCTTCTTGTTTTGTCACCTTCTCACTGCTGTAAATAAACACTCACTCGCACCCCAGCCAGTACCTGCATTTTGGATCCTTTTTCAATACACCACACGACTGCCCCCCCCAGCCGTGACAGTACGACGCGACCACAAGATGGATCCAGCGGACTTGCCCGGGGAGAGTGACCTCACACGCGCCCTACGCCTGGTGGACTGGGTAACCCACACCTCCAATGCAAGAGCGAAGGTTGTGGGGATAAACGCCATTGAGGCTATCCTGGCCGGAAATCCCTATCTCCTTTTTTTTTTTTTTTTTTTTTTTTTTTTTTTTTTGCCTGTCCCATTTGGCTCTTTTGCCATCAGAATTATTGTCTAAAGGCGAAGAAAGATGCCCAACGGATTTTCTTTACCAAATTGACCATCCCAGCTTTGCCGTAATGGTCCATTTGATTCACCTTTTATTATTTATTTTATTTTCACTTGCTGAATACGGGACAGACTTGACTGGGGGAAAGAAAAGGGAGAAAGAAAGAGGGAAAGAAAAACAGTTGAGAAGAGGGACGGGGGAGAAGGGCAAAAAACAGAATAAGCAAAAAAAAAAAAAAAAGAAAAGAAAAAAAAATACATGTATCGATCACCTGGATCACCTGTTGAGAAAGAAAAAAGAAAACAAGCAGAAGAAAACGAGAGTAATACAATAAACAACATCACAATGATATATGGGAATATAACAGTAAATACTAAATATTAAACATTATTGTGCAGCACGTAAGATCGACAGCACAGTGTGCATTGAGGTAGGAGCCAAAAAGGGTGTAGTTTGTGTGTGTGATCACCCGTGTGTACACCTGTGAGCATGGACGCGCTTGTTTTCTTAAAAGGTTCCCTCATGTAATGATCTGCTAGAGGGTGTGGGGGGCCACTGCCCCGTCCTCCAGGGCATGAAGCAGGTATGGAGGAGATCAAAACTCCAGACATCCAGAGGCCCCCAGAACACAAGAGACCAAGGAAGACCAACAGAGGGGCAGCCGTGCCACTGTCCCAGAAAGAGCTGAGGAGAGTCCCAGATGAGGGGTCACCCAGCAGCCACGGAGCAGAAGCCAGGGGGGGTTGCAGCGACGTGCCCGTGAGCTCCGCCGGCAGCCAGCTGTGCCTGAGTGACCGAGCCCCAGGCCGAGAGGCCGGGGGCACCCCACCTCCGAAGTGGCCCAAGCGAGCCCCAGGCTCCAGGCCCCGATAAGCAGCCGCCAAGGAGTGAGCCGGTGTGCACCCGGACGCCCACCCCCGGACACAAAGAACCACCAACGCACCGATGTCTGAGGGAGTCCGCCCCCGGCAGGGGAAGTGGTGGGGGGAGATAGGCCTCCAAACCTTGGAGGGCCTGAGCTGTCCTCAGAGAGGTGGCGTCTGATACCCAACCTGACATATGGACACAGACATACAGGCACACACAGATACAAACATCCATTCCCACCCTCATGCTCTCATATGCACTTACTCCACACTTAACCAACGTGGAGACAGACATAAAGAGACGCTGTACACACAATCACACTCCCCAAGCGTACTCTACAAACCGGGTCTAGGTACCCTTGCCCCTGGAGGGGGGAACTGCACCCAGACCCAGGTTGTGTTACCCTTTTTCCCTGCGGTGGGGAGAAGCAGACCGCCCCGACTCCGCAGCAGCAGGGAGGCCCCACATTCCGGACCCCAGTCGGACGGCCAACTCCTCCTCCTAGCCCCCCTGCTCCAGCAGACCGCAGAGAACGAGGGTGAGAGAAGACTCCTAACCTCCCTCCTACCTTCGTGGTAACTGACCTCTCACAAGTTGGCATTTTCAAAACATCCAAAACAGTAACTGACTGGGTTTCATCCATTCCACTACCAACTCCAGTCACACCTCAACCAGTACATCAGCCTTTAGCCAGTTCATTAGCCCAGCCTGCATCTATTCCATTAGCCCGGTCACCCGCTCCCTCCATACTGGAGGCTGTGTCTGTGCCACCCATTTTGAATCCCGTTCCTAGCACCCATTTTAAGCGGAGAGACAAACCCATTAAAACCACTCTAGTTTCTCAGAAACTGGCAAATTTAGAGACTGTTATTCGCCCCAGGGCCTCCCCAGAGGCTGAGTTTCTGCCTTCAGCCGACTCTGGACCCCTGGAGGCCAAGACGCCTGCTAAGAACTGCACCGTGCCAGCGCTGCCTGGGCAAAGCCAGTGCCCTGCACAGTTTCAGTTACCGGTGTCTCTACCAGAGGCCCGTGTACCTGCTGGTCCTGTTCTGTCCCTGCCAGAGGCCCGTGTGCCTGCTGGTCCTGTTCTGTCCCTGCCAGAGGTCCCCGCGCCTGCTGGTCCTGTTCTGTCTCTGCCAGAGGTCTCCGCGCCTGCTGGTCCTGTTCTGTCTCTGCCAGAGGTCTCCGCGCCTGCTGGTCCTGTTCTGTCTCTGCCAGAGGTCTCCGCGCCTGCTGGTCCTGTTCTGTCTCTGCCAGAGGTCCCCGCGCCTGCTGGTCCTGTTCTGTCTCTGCCAGAGGTCCCCGCGCCTGCTGGTCCTGTTCTGTCCCTGCCAGAGGTCCCCGCGCCTGCTGGTCCTGTTCTGTCTCTGCCAGAGGTCTCCGCGCCTGCTGGTCCTGTTCTGTCTCTGCCAGAGGTCTCCGCGCCTGCTGGTTCTGTTCTGTCTCTGCCAGAGGTCCCCGCGCCTGCTGGTTCTGTTCTGTCTCTGCCAGAGGTCTCCGCACCTGCTGGTTCTGTCCTGTGTGTGCCAGGGGCTCCGGTGCCCACTGGTTCTGAGACTGTTTCAGCTGGAGGGCCCGAGGAGCCCGTCCAGCCTTCTGCCTCGTCAGCTGGAGGGCCCGGGGAGCCCGTCCAGCCCCAAGACTCGTCAGCTGGAGGGCCCGAGGAGCCCGTCCAGCCTCCTGCTTCGCCAGCTGGAGGGCCCGAGGAGCCCGTCCAGCAACTGTCCTCGTCAGCTGGAGGGCCCGAGGAGCCCGTCCAGCAACTGTCCTCGTCAGCTGGAGGACCCGAGGAGCCCGTCCAGCAACTGTCCTCGTCAGCTGGGGGGCCCGAGGAGCCTGTCCAGCCTCCTGCTTCGCCAGCTGGAGGGCCCGAGGAGCCCGTCCAGCAACTGTCCTCGTCAGCCGGGGGGCCTGAGCAGCCCGTCCAGCCACCAGCTGCTCCACCAGCGGCCGCATCCACGCCTGCAGCAGCAGCCGCATCCACAGTTTCGTCCACGTCGTCGCCTGGTCCAGCTTCCGTGTCTCCACCCACGCCGTCGCCTGGTCCAGCTTCCGTGTCTCCACCCACGCCGTTGCCTGGTCCAGCTTCCGTGTCTCCACCCACGCCGTCGCCTGGTCCAGCTTCTGCATCGCCTTCGCCGTCGCCTGGTCCAGCCTCTGCATCGCCTTCGCCGTCGCCTGGTCCAGCCTCTGCATCGCCTTCGCCGTCGCCTGGTCCAGATTCAGCTCCGCCTTCACCTGGTCCAGATTCAGCTCCGCCTTCGCCTGGTCCAGATTCAGCTCCGCCTTCGCCCGGTCCAGCCTCAGCTCCCGTCTCGTCTGGTCCAGCCTCAGCTCCCGCCTCGTCTGGTCCAGCGAAGGCCACGCAGGCCTCAGCTCCCGTCTCGTCTGGTCCAGCGAAGGCCACGCAGGCCTCAGCTCCCGCCTCGTCTGGTCCAGCGAAGGCCACGCAGGCCTCAGCTCCCGCCTCGTCTGGTCCAGCGAAGGCCACGCAGGCCTCAGCTCCCGCCTCGTCTGGTCCAGCGAAGGCCACGCAGGCTTCAGCTCCCGCCTCGTCTGGTGCTGCGAAGGCCACGCAGCCTTCAGGTCCCGTCTCGTCTGGTGCTGCGAAGGCCACGCAGCCTTCAGGTCCCCAACTGCCGCCTCAACATCGTCGGTCATCTGCCAGGCCGCATGTTGGGCATCTTCGCCACCGTGGCCGGCCTCCGGACTTGCTTTGTCGCCGTCGCCGTTGCCGTGCGCACGGTCGGCCCCCAGGACTGCTTTCACGCCGTCGTTGCCGTCCGCACGGTCGGCACCCAGAACTATTTCCACGCCGCCGTTGCCGTCCGCACGGTCGGCACCCAGAACTATTTCCACGCCACTGCCTACTGCGTGGCCGGCCTCCGGACCTGCCCCTCTGCCGCTGCCTTTCACACGGTCGGCCCCCGGAACTGGACTGTTTTGGCCTCCGGCGCTTTCGGCCTCCGGGTCGGCCCCCTGAACTTGTCCGTCTGGGCCTTTTTGGCCTCTGTCCCTCCGTCCTGGTCCCCCACCGCCCGCCCTGGTCGGGTCGTTTTCTGTTTTTTGGTTTTTGCGGGGGGGGGGGGGGGGGGGGGGGGGGGTGTTTGGACGGTTTTTGTGTTTCTGTTGGGCTGTCTGGAGCCAGCCCTTGAGGGGGGGGGTACTGTCATGGTCCTGAGTCTGAGGACTCGGTGTTTTGTTTCTTTCTATTATTCTTTGTTCTCGGTTATTCTGTTTTGTCTTTTGTTTAGGGTTGCTATGTGTTAGTGTTTTTGTTTCATGCCTGCCTGTGTTCTCTCTGTCTGTCCATGGTATTATTGTGTCTGCTCATGAGTCTGCCTGTCAAGTTCAGTGTCCGGTCTGGTTCTCTGTGTCTGTTAGTTTCCTGTTTTATTTTGAAAGTTCATGTCTCATGTCAGTGTGTTCAGTTTTACCTCTCCCCTGTCTCGTTAGCCTAATTGCTCCCAGCTGTGTCTCCCTCCTGTGGCCCATTCCCTGATTACTCCCCATGTATTTAAGCCCTGTGTTTTCCTGTGCTCTCTGTCGCGTCGTCTGATTGATTCCATGTCTGTCTGCATTATTCTATGTTACCCGGTACTCATTCTGCGTCTCTCTGCCATCTCTCTTTGTGCATTTTGTTCCTCCTCCCGTGAGTGTCTGGTTTAAGTTTTGTTCGTTAGTTTTCCCAGTTTAGGTTTGTTTACTCCCTGCTCTGCTCTTCTTGTTTTGTCACCTTCTCACTGCTGTAAATAAACACTCACTCGCACCCCAGCCAGTACCTGCATTTTGGATCCTTTTTCAATACACCACACGACTGCCCCCCCCCAGCCGTGACAGGAGAGGCATATCCATCTAAGTTCTATAGGCAAGGCAATGGTAAGCTGACTGCCATAGTTCTCAGGATGAAATCCTGATCCTATGCAGGTGTAATGGGTTCTGGGGTCCTCCTGCTGCACAACATTGCCTGGCCTCATGTGGTAAAAATATGGAGGTAGGGACTTGAGGCTCAAGGAGGTGATACCATTGACTGGCCCCCACACTAGCCAGGAGCTCAGTGATGCCCTGGATCAGATCTGGGAGGAAAACACATGCATGATTATTTTCTGATTTGTTGTCAAGGTGGTCCTTTATGTTTTTTTTGAGCATCATATGTTTGAAACTCTGTGTATTGCTCTTAGTATAAAAAAATAGCAGGTGGCTTGACAATAACATCGTTAAACAACAGGAAAATGGCACTGCTCCAAATCCTAAATTGGGAAGTAAATGTCCAAGATCAGTGTGTTAGTGGATGCTTTGCTACTGCCAGAGGGAGGCGATCAACAGAATGTGAAGACCACAACATTAACATCACAAACAAACTAACCTCGTCTAACACAATTTACAGACTGCCCACATCACAGCTACTCCAGAAATGTGTGGAAAACCACACGGGCTTATATAACAAGTGAGGTCTGGTATTGGCCCAATGACAAACCAAACATTATTTTACTCATTATCCCTGCATGTGTCAAAAGTCGTGGTGGTACAACAGAGAGAGCAACACTAGTTTACAAAGAGTTTCCAAATTTATTCTCAAAAATTTTTGCAATTCTTGTTTTATGCAACTAACAATCCTGGGACAGGTATTCAGACTAGAGGCACACCAGGACAGACCTTTTGATCATCTACGAATAATAATAATAATAATAACTATTTATTTGATAAAACAGGGTTAGAAAGTGCTTCACAGTTCAAATAAAAACCACATATTGAGGATAAGTGTGCATGTTAAATCATAATCAGCCATAACGACAGACATTCACACAAACATGCACGTGTGCTTTCAAACTATGGCAGCAAATGAAGGGGAATGGATTAAGGAAATGATAACTTATAAAAATGAGTTTTCAGCATTCACTTAAAACAAATAACAGAGTCAGCCAACCTGACTGACTGAGCAAGGCTGTTTCACAGTTTGAGTGTCACACCCTCAAAAGCACTATCACCTCT